>NC_054473.1:136645978-136945978 GCF_017639515.1 Carcharodon carcharias
AAGCAGGAACAGACTATTTAGTTGGATGATCAGCCATGATCATAATGAATGGTAGAGCAGGCTCGAAGGGCCAAATGGCCTACTCCTGCACCTAGTTTCTATGTTTAAGACATAACTCAATTGTATGATGGAATAATCCCCATTTGCCTGGGTGTGTGCTGCTTCACCAACACTCAAGAAGTTCATCGCCATCCAGGAAAAAGCAGCTAAGTTAATTGGCACCCCATCCACCATGTTAAACATTCACTCCTTCCATTACTGGCTTATAGTGGCAGCAGTGTGTACAAATACACAGTGCACTGCAGCAATTAGCCAAGGTTCCTTCAACAGCACCTTCCAGACCCACAACGTTTACCTGTAGAACAAAAAGGGCAGCAGGTGCATGGGAACACCACCATCTGCGAGTTCCCCTCCAAATCCCCACACCAAACTGATTGGGAAATATCACTTCACAGTCACTGGGTCAAAATCCTGGAACAATCTCCCTAACAGTGGTTGTAAATGCACCGCATGGGTTGCAGCAATTCAAGAGGGCAGCTCACCAACACTTTCTCAAGCGCAATTAGGAATGGGCAATAAATGAACAAATAAAAGAGAAAAAACAACATTTGTGGAGAGAGAAATAAAATTAATGGCCAGATTTTCCAGCCCCATTGTGGTGGAACCTGCCATGGGAGATTTGGCGGCCCAGCCAAAAGTCTATTGACTGTCGATGGGACCGGACGATCCTGGCGGCGGGCAGGGGTGGAAAATCCCAATGTTTCAAGCTGATGTCCTTTTATCAGAACTGGGAAAAATTAAAGATGTAGCAGCTTTACAAAGTGAAACATGTTTCCATGTTTTTAGCTTGAATGCTTAGTCTAGAGATGAGTGTTATGAATTTTTTGATGTTAAGTCACATTGCAATTCAGTGTCTGGGCTGTGCACATGTTTCTTGAATAAAATACCATTATTAAAGTAAATAAATGAAAGATGTGTCTTGAGAAGCTGTTAATGGGAAAATGTAGAATAATTAAAAACAGCCATCCATTAACAAACAAATATCCGATAGAAGTGGGATTTGAGAAGGTGCCTAAGACAAGAACATACCATTATCCTGGACGGTTTCAGCAATGTGATAAAGGTTGCAATGGCTTCAATGACTGACATGCCAATATTTTGGAACACCATATTCTCCAAGGGACTGTGAACACACAGCTGCGCCTGTCCCCTGCCAGTTCTTTGCTGTTCCTTCCTGTTATTTGTCGTCATGTCCTGCAAGAGAGAGAATGAAGAATGTTAGTCAGTGTAGTGCAATGCAATGTGCCTAGCATAGCTAAAAGCTGGAAGTATGTTGAAGCTGCAAGCCCTTGGTGTAAGTGTGTGAGGGTGAGGTGGAACATTTGAATATAAAAGTGTACTGGAAACAGCTACTTTTAGGTAAACCAATGGCAAAGCAGTTGAAGGCATTCAAGGAGGAGATGGCGAGAGTTCGTAACAAATCTGTTCCCAGAAAGACAAAGGATGGGACTCCCAAATACAAGAGCCCCTTGGATGTCAAGGAGCATCCATTAGTAGAATAAGGCAAAATAGGAAACTTATATCAGATATATCACAGATCAATACTGCAGAAAACCTAGACAAGTATAAAAAGTGAGGAGCGAATTTAGAAATGAAATTGGGAAAGCAAAGAGAGGGAAAAATATTGGCAAATAAAGTTAGGGAAAACCAAACGTGTTTTATAAGTACATAAAGAGCAAAGGGATAACTAGAGGAGGGCCTATTCGAAACTAAAATGGAAACCTCTGTGCAGGAGAAGGATGTGGACTTGGTTGTTAATGAATACTTTGCATCTATCTTCACAATGGAGCAGGACAACATGGACATTATAGTTATATATAGAAGCTGGAGGAAGTCTAGGACCTACTGCTTGATAAGGTGGTAAAGACAGAAACACTCAGCACATTTAAAATGCACTTGGAAAGGCTCTTGAAGTGGGGTAATCTGTAAGGCTAAGGACCAAGAGATGGAAATTGAGATCAGGTTGGATAGCTTTTTCTCAGCCATCAACCACGTCATGATCCCTGCACATGCAAATAGGCCTTATTCAATTTTTGACCCTTAAGGTGAATAAGTCATCTATTATATGCCTCTCTACCTTATGAACAATAGATGAATTTAAGGGGAAGGTAGATAAGTACACATTGGAGAAAGGAATAGACGGTTATGTTGATGATGAAGTAGGGTGGGAGGAAGCTTATGTAGAGCTTATATGTGGGCACAAGTGGCCTGTTTTCGTGTTGTAATTTCCACTATAAAGAACAGGATCAAAATTCTTACTGAAGTCTAGAAAGATATTAGATATAGAGTTTACTTTATCCAAAAGTTCCGATACCTTATCAATTCTAGTTAACTTCCTGTTCTGGTAATCACAGATAATTACATACCCCCCTCAAGGTGTTCCCCATCCTTCTTTATGATAGCCTCTAACATTTCACCCACCAGCCTGTAATTTCCAGTCCTTTCACCTTTGTTTTAAATGTATGTGTTATGTTCTTTTCTCTTTAAATCCTTTGGTATTGCTCATCATTCCAACAATTCCCGGAAGATTTCTCCCAGACTGTGATCAATTGTCCTGGCTTTTCCCTTGAGTACCCTTGCATGCAAACCAGTCAGTCTTGGGGTCTTAACTTTTCTCATGTCTTTAACATTTCCATCACTTCCTTGTCCAAAATTTGTACTATTGTTCAATTTTTTCTTCATTTCCTGAATAATCAATCTTAACTTCCAAGAAAGATTCAGTGGCTTCCTATGTGAGATCCCAGGATAGAGAGAGTCATAAAATTTACCAGAAAGAAGTCATTTGGCCCTTCTTATCTGTATTTGCACTTTGCTATAGAATTCCAAAACTAATCCCATTGCCCCATTTCTCCTCATGATCTGGTATCCTTTTTTCTTCCAAATATTTATATAATTTTCCCTTTTAAAAAATACAATGGTCCATCTTTCAAGTATCCCCGAAGCAAAGTATCCCATGTTCCAAAAGCCCTCTGAATAAAGAATATTCTCCAAAAAATCCTCCTCACGTTTTAGCGATAGTTTGAAATTTATGATCCCTTACCTCTCACTCCTCAACGAGGGAGATCATCTGTTTCTATTTACTCCGTCAAAACTCTTCGAAGTTAGAAAATTCTATTGACTCTCTTGCCTTTCTCTGCTGAAGTAGAAATATTATGACATTTCCATTGCTGCTTTTTAAAGACCCTAACACTTCTTGAACTCCTGTTTATTCTGGATCTACTTGGAGAAGCGTTTTATACTGCCCTGTTACTATTTTAATAACATCCATTATTTTAATAAATGCAATTATGTTTAGAAATACATTTCAAAATTAATTTGTTGTGCACAGATGCTTCTTAAAATAGCTTTCTAGCAAAAATACTTCAACAAAAGTATATTACATTAAATATTCCCCCAGGGATCCATTTTTAATGGTCAATAATACTTGATTAATATATCTGTCAAATGTTTTGTTTATTTATACAATCCTGCAGATGGGTAGCATAAATACTAAGATAAGAAACACAAACTTAAGTATAAACTAATTTGTGCAACTTATGTGCTCATGTTTTTGAAAAGTTTGAATATTTTGAAGGAACTGATTTCTGTTAACTTTTGTAATGTTTAAGTGGAATATTATAGTCACAATTTCTTTGTAAAGTTTTGGAAAGAACATTGTTATTCGTATAGAATGCACTAAAGTATCAGAACAATATTTATAAAAATTATAACTGGCAGTGACAGCGAATATTACTCCAACTGCATAAAAACCTATGGCCTATGGCAATGCCATTTATTTGTTTGAAATTTGGAACAGCATGCTAAAATTCTGATTTGCTGCAGGAAAAATAGATTGTTTCTTGGCCATTAATTTTCAAGAACATATATATCGACTTCTTAAATATCTTGCGTAGTCTGCTGTATACTATTTGCAGTAATACATTAGATTATCACAACTAAATGTTTTGATAGCACATATTGGTGTTTGTGCCATTAAGTAGGCAGGGGTATGCATAAACCATAATAAAACATTACAGTGGTCAGTGCCTGAGTCAGAATTATTTGGGTCTACAAAAGCACCAGGATAATAATCCATTGAAGCCAAATCTATTGCACACCAATTTAATTCGATAATAAAGGATGAAGTTGCCTAATTTTATGCTACTGTGCAGAACATATAGCTGATAACAGTGCATTATAGAAAATATTCCATGATGATCCAATTGTGACATTACATGGATATATCATCATTTCATCACTAAGGCTTTTCATTGAAGGATCACAGTAATAGTATAACAATGAGAATTTGACAAAATAAATGGTCACATCTATGGATTTAAGCCTCTTCCCCTCACTTTTAAAATGCTTGTTTTTCAGATTTTGTTTTCCGAAGGATCAGTTTATTCATTTTTTAGTATATAGCATGCTGCCTTGGGTTAACGAAATAAGATGTTTAAGATATTTTTCTAAAAGTTTTAAGATGTACAATAGCAATTAGCCAATTAATTGTTTTGGATTGGTTGATTGGAAATCAATTTGATGAACCTGTCTTCTAAGGGTTTCATGTAAAACTAATGGATGAAACTGATGACATTATTGATAACACAGAAAAGATGGTTATCATACAAAGCAAAAGCTTTGACTTTTTGTCAGATTTATTTAGGTAATAGCCACTCTAATGAAATTGCAAAAACTTGATGTTTACTGCAATAACCTATATGTGTAAAGGGGCATAGTGTCATTTTTAACCGCCTGCCCAATCAAAGAAAAAAAGAACTCAGATATATAATGTCTCACAACTTTTACAACCGAATTAAGCATTTTTAAAGTGTAATCACTGTTGTAACATAGGAAACAAATGTGATAACAAATTTACGCACAATTTAGCCTACAAACAACTAAGTTATCATTTAAAGCAAAATACTGTGGATGCTGGATATCTGAAATATAACATGAGGGCATTCTGACACTAATTTGGCGACTTAAAATGTTAACTCTGTTCTTTCTTCACAGATTCTGCCAGACCTAGTAAATGTTTCCAGTATTTCCAGCATTACCTGTTCTTATTATACTGGAGTGGTGATGACCAGATAATGTGTTTTAGTGTTGGATAAGAGATAAATATTGCCCAAGACACTAGGCAGATCTCCCCTGCTATTCCTCAAAACAGTGCCATGCGATCTTTTATTTCCACCTGAGAAGGTAGGCAGGGCCTTGACCTAATGTCTCTTCTGAAAGTTGGCACCTTTGGCAGTCCAGCTCTCCCTCAGCACTGTACTGGAGTGTTAGCCCAGATTATGTGCTCAGTTATGCTGCATTTGTTACATTACAAGAATTGTGTGCAACTTTTATTCATCACTCATTCTGAGACCCAATTCTGGCAGCCCACTAGTATCTCACCCAAATGGCCATTATGCATCTGAGTGTTGGGAACTTATTAAAACATGGAGAACTTCATAGCCAAACCTAATTCTGATTTTGCTTGATGTCCACATAAATGCACTTTAAAAAGAAAATCACTGGTTAGCTACTAGGAATGGATATCCTTAAAGATATGGGTAATATCTTGTGAAAGAGTAAAAACAGGTGCTAAATGGTTGCTGTATTAATGCAACATACCTGCTTAAAAGTTTTAGCATGCAGTTTTGGTCCTAATTTCTGATTGCCATAATTTGGATAATGGAAAACTAAACTCTGAGTCTGCAGAGGAATATAGGTAGGTTAAATGAATGGACAAGAGTGTGGCAGGTGGAGTATAATATGATGAAATATGAGGTTATTCACTTTGGCAGGAAGAATAGAGAAACTGAACATTTTTTGAATGGTGGGAAATAGATTTGATTTGCAGAAGGATTTGCGTGTTCTTGTACAAGAAACACAGAAAATGAACATGCAAGTACAGCAAGCAATTTGGAAGGCAAACGGTATGCTGGCCTTTATTGCAAGGGTGTTGGAGTACAAGAGTAAGGAAGCCTCGCTGCAATTGTGCAGGGCTTTGATGTGACCATTCCTGGAATACTGTGTACAGTTTTGGTCTCCGTACCTAAGAAAGGATGCACCTGCCTTAGAAGGGATGCGATGAAGTTTCACTAGATTGATTCCTGGAATAATAGATTGAGTTGAATAGACCTATATTCCCTGGAGTTTATTCCTGAATTATGTGTGGCATTTATTGATTAAGGCATTGCAGCAACTCAGATTTTCCATTCAAAGATGTATTTCATCTAAAATTGTTATAAAATCACTTAAGAAAACTTAGGCTGGGATTTTCAGGCCCTGTCTCAGGCGGGACCCGCTGTGGGTGAGGCGGTGCCCCAGCCAAATGTCCATTGACTTGCGGCAGGACCGGAAGATTGTGGTGGCGGGTGGGTGTGGAAAATCCCGCTGATAGTAGTAAACTTGATAATTATTTCATCTGCCTTTCAAAGATCATCATAGCAACTTTTACAGCACAGGCATTGGAATAAGCTTTTCTTTCTCATTAAAAATGGCACTGTGTTCATGAAAATAGAAATTTGTTATATCTTTTATTTGTTTATTATCATTTGGTAGATGCCAGCCTTGTCTCAATGGTAGCATTCCTGCCTTGTGTTAAAAGATTGTGGGTATAAGTGTCAATACAGAATTTAAACAACAAGAGGTGCATTTTTAAGAGATCCTTTAATGTAGTTAAAGTGTCCCAAGCCACTTCACAGGACTTTTATCAAATAAAATTTGGCATGGAGCCACATAAGGAAAAATTAGGATAAATGATCAAAAACTTGGCCCAAGGGGTAGATTTTAAGGAGAGAGGTAAAGTGGCTTAATTTGGGAAATACAGAGCTTAGGGGCCTAGAAAGTTGATGGCACAGCCGCCACTGGTGAAGTGGTTTAAAACCTGGGATGTGCAAGAGGCCAGGATTGGAGGAGCGCAGAGAGTTCTTGAAGAATTGTAAGGCTGAAGGAAGGATAGAGTGGGTAATAGAGTGGTAATTTTGAAACCAAAACATTGCTGAACTGGGAGCCATGGTAGGTTAGCGAGATTTACGGTGGTAAGTGAATGGGCCTAGTTGCAAATTAGGATATGTGCAATGGAGGTTTGGATTAGCTCAAGTTTACAAAGGGTGTGCTGTGGGAGGTCAGTCAAGAGACCTCCCACAGTAACTGAGAATAGGCAAGTCTAGAGGTAACAAGGGCACGCATGAGAATTTCAGCAACAGATAAGCTGAGGTTAGGATGGAGACAGGCAATCTTATGATGGTGGAAGTAGGCAGTCTTGGTGAGGGGGCAGATATGGGTCGGAAACTAATCTCAGGATCAAGAACAAGGCTGCAAACAGTCTGGTTCAGCTTCAGATGGTTGCCAGAAAGGGGGATGGAGTGGGTGGCTAGGGAATGAACTTTGCAGTGGGGACAGAGGACCAAAGTCTTTACAATAGTGAGTCAGAGGAGTATTTTGTTCATCCAGTGAATGTTGAATAAACAATGTGAAAAATCAGAGGCAATGGAGGGGTTAAAAGAGGTGGTGGTGAGGTGCAGCTGGATGTCACTAACATTCATGGGGAGCCTAATTTTCCGTTTTCAGATGATGTCACTGAGAGGCAGACTGTAGATCAGAAATATGAGGGGGGACAAGGACAGACCCTTGGGGGACTCCAGAGAAGCAGGAAGAGAAACTGTTGCAGGTGATTCTCTCGCTCAAACTGAATAGAGCAGAATGAAACCCAGGGTGGGCAGTCCCACCCAGTTGGATAATGGAGAATAGTTGGTGGAGAAAGGTATAGTCAACCAAGTGAAAAGCTGTAGAAAGGTCATGAAGGAAGACGAGAGATAGTTTACCATGGTCACAGTTGCCTGGGATGACTTTGATAAGGGCTGCTTCAGTGCTGTGGCAGGGGTGGAAACCTGACTGAAAGAGTTCAAACAAGGGTTTTGCTGGCCAGATAAGAGCCCGCAACTTCAAAGCTCCAGCATTGTATCTGTGGAGGGGAGGGGGGGGGGGTACCCCAAAGATGCGCTGAGAACCCACCCCTCAACCCAGAAGTCCCCAGGAAAGGATTGCACCGCAATTGCCTGGGAAGTTCAAACTTCTGACGGGCAATTGCCCTGCACTGGGAACCATCCAAAAATGTAAATCACGAACTTCATTTGGTTCTGACTGTCATACAGCAATAGTTACCCAGAAAAAGTTAGAAGAATTAAAACTACTTCTAGATTCTGGGTAGCTATACCACTGGCCCATCCCAACCCCCCACTGGACTCCATCAAGCACCCCAACCTACCTTGATCCCTCATAGGACTGCCCCTCAACTTCTCCCCCTCCCCCCATTCCCACCTCCCCTGAGCCCCAACAGTACTCTCAAAACGGGACTCTCCCCATCACCCCCCCTCCATTACCCACCCAACTACCCTCCAACCCCCCTCCCTCGGGTTTTCAGGGCACAATACTCTAACTTCAAGTTTAGCTAGGACCAGTGCATACAGCGTCTTTGCTTTAGAAACAAGGTGATGCCCGAAAACTACCAATGGCCAGAATTTCACACTCACCAGCTGTCCGGATTTTAGCATGAAATAGAAGGAATGGAATTCCCTCTAAGTTCCCGCCCACGCAGTGATTTTATGCTGGGCAGACAAGGCCTCAGACAGGAAGCTCGTCCTTGTCCCAGTTGAGGCCCTCTAGTGACTAATTAATGGCCACTTAAGGGCTGTTTCCCACCCAGCCTCAATTTTTAGGCTGGCAGAAGGATTTGCCAGGTGTGAGGGGAAGCCTAAAAATGCCAGGCCTAGGTCTCAGGTGGGAAGGTGGGGTGCGCCTCCATCTGAATCCCCCTTCTAACCATGGGCGCAGCCACCGCCACACCCCCCACCCCCCACCCCCACCCCCCCCCCACCCCCACCCCACCACCATCACCTTTATGGTCACTGGATCTCCTTCCCCATCCCCCCATCCACCCCCTGCAGTCTTTCCCCCGACACCCTGATCGACCTCTTTTTACCCCCTGAAGGCCTACCCTCCTCGCCCTGGGACCCCTTAAACTTACCTTGTCCTCCAGTTCCAGGACTTAGGCTTCAGCTCAGACATGTTGGTGTACTTCCTCTTCAGTCCACTGCAGCTCTTGCTGCTGCTGGGACTGAAGACCTGCCAGCCATTCAGGTTAGCCTCAGCTAAGATGGAACTTACTCCCAAGTGAGGGGCGGAAGTCCGGCCTGCAGCCACTTAATGCTCGTTCAAGCGTGAAATAGCTGCGAGGCACTTGGAGTTGGCGGAGATCACTGGGAAGGGAGACCCTGCATCTGAAAAATTCAAGCCAACTTTGCAGCCACAATGACGATCTAAAAGCAAGACAAGGACCACTTTGCATGTTGCTATCAAGGTTACTGTGGCTCTTAACTTTCATGCATCAGCATCCTTTCAAGTGTCAGCTTTCAAGTGTCAAGTAGCAAAATCTCACAGTTTGGTGTGCACTGCTGCATAAAGGAGGTCAATGTGACTTTCTAAACACAAAGAAACAGTTTCATCTCATTCCCTTTTGCCAGAGACAAGTTGCTGATATGAGCTCAAGGGTTTCCATGGATTACAGGCTTCCGGATGAGGCAGTGTTCCGTTGACTGTGTGCACATTAACTTGTGTCTTCTTCATGTAAACTTGGCCAATTCCATGCCCCAGCATTCAGTGGGGTTCAACCACAGCTAGTGTGTCATGCAGATCCATTATCCTGGCCATGTTCACAATTTTTACATTCTCGACAATATCCAGGCTTGAGCTGATATTTGGCAAGTAACATTCACACCACAAGAGTGCCAGGCAATGACCACCTCCAACAAGAGAGAATTCAACCATCGCCCCATGACATTCAATGGCTACACCATCACTGAAACCCCCCCTATCAACATCCTGGGGATTACCATTGACCAGAAACTGAACTGGACTAGCCATATAAATACTGTGGCCACATGAGCAGGTCAGAGGCGAGGAATTCTGCAGGGAGTAACTCACCTCCTGACTCCCCAAAGCCTGTCCACCATCTACAAGGCACATGTCAGGACTGTGATGGAATACTCCCCACTTGCCTGGATGAGTACAGCTTCAACAACACTCAAGAACCTTGCCCACTTGATTGGCATCCCATCCACCAGCTTAGATATTCACCACCTCCGACACTGGCACACAGTGGCATCATCCTGACTTGGAACTATATCATTATCCCTTCAATGTTGCTGAGTCAAAATCCTGGAATTCCCTTCCTAACAGGACTGCGGATGCACCAACACCATATGGACTGCAGTGGTTCAAGAAGACGTCTCACTACCACCTTCTTGAGGGCAACTGGGGATGGGCAATAAATGCTGGTCTAGCCAGCGATGTCCACATCCCGTGAATAAATAAATTATAATTTCAGTGTCTGTCCTCTGTGCCACCTGTATTTGACTTACCTTGCCAATTAATGGCCACCAGTGTGAAACAAGCAATGAACAGCTCAGTGCTGCCGGGGTGGGGGTGGGAAGAGGGCAGGTGATGACCTCACCGCTGGTGTTGGTAAGCACTTCCACTGATCTCCCTGAAGGCAGACAGCTGCAGACCTCCAAATAATAAGATAAAACACAAAAAAGCTTCAAAAAATGTCCATGCATCACATTCAAGCACCTGAAAGCATACCTCATAAAAATGCTATCCCCAGACATTTCTTTTTATTTTATTTCCTAACAGAGATTTCACTCAACCTCAAATGAGGTTTCAATAAAAGCGTAAAGGCTGTCTGGCCAATTGGCCAGGTTGGACAGGCCATGAGAAATCGCTGACAATTGCAGAGGCTTAATTTCCCACTTAACTGTCGGCAGGCACGTTTCCAACTGCCGCGTGAACCCAGCTAGCAAAATACCACGCGAGTGTGTGATGATGTCGGGACGCTCGCCTGACGCCATCTCACATGATTTCACACCCATTCGGGTGGGGCACGTGCCTGCCAGCGGAATGTAAAATTCTGCCCTGTGATCAAATTATTGATGAATACCAGTAACCTCAACCACAGATTCCCATTCACCAACAGCCCCACCTTACCTAACTCTGTATCCCCTTCAATTCTCTTTATGACAACATAAAATGCCAGAAAATGCATACTCTGCTGCTCCTTCCAATTGCCTCTTGAACATGTGACTGGAGGGCCTCCTGCTTGCCCTGGATACAGGATGTCTCACCTTCTCTCTACATCTTGCACCCTGACCTCCAGTGCATTGTCAGAAAGCTATGGTGTTTGCGTTCTCACATGTTCAGCCATTCCTCAAATTATTACAGCACTGATACACTTTTCAAAAAAACTCTGACTTCTAGCAGTGCAGGCTGCCTTTAAGCAGCCCTAAGCCCTGGTGAGATTGAGCCCCTGCTATTGCATGCAGCCAATGAATAACATGGGCAGCAATAATTTAAAACAAATTTAACATTCCACCTGCATCACAATGTACAGGCGTGGGTTAATCATGTATCACAATTCCCACTCCCATTTTCCAATTTAACCCCCATTGTTTACAAACATGAACTCTAATTTCCTCAGCATCTGGCATGTTTGGCACCTCAAACAAGTGTACTGACATTTCTGGAGGTGGATTCTTGGCTGGGAATTGTTTCCACCGGGGTTCTACTATAATGATAATACTTTAGTTTCCTTGTGGTCTGGGGTCGCCCCAAAATACACATGTCTATACTGCTGGGGGCCACTTAAATAAATACTAATTAAGAAGAATGGAATTTGGAGTATGCAATTTCATGATGTGTGTTCCATTACATCAAGGGTAATTAACAACTATTTAAATTAGGCATATCTGTTTTCTAGCATCAGCTTAGACCAGTGAAAGCTTTCCTTTGGTGCCTGAAGCCTTTGAGGAATGAGTCCTGGAGCTAGAGAAGATTTTTTTTGCCTCATCACTGAAAGCCTGAGAAATTGTAAGACAACCAAGATATTTTTGTTTCCATTGTTATAGGTTCCAAGTACCAGCCATGGTATGTCCCAAGAGCATTCCCTTTCTTGCAATTTTAAACAGGAGAAGTACAGGATGGAACAAAAGAGATTGAGGCAGCATTATGAGATGGGTACACCCTACACTATATTATCTTCATTGCATGCAGATCTTATAAAGATCTCCGTGTGCAAACTCAGTGTGAGAAAAGTACAGTTCACAAAATGGGGTAATATTGGAACTGTTTCCATTGCTGCATGAAGTCCTGCGGCCAAGATCATTTGTCAGGACAGCTTTGTCTGGCTGTGTAGGTCACTTTGTATTCAATTTTTAGGTTACTATTACCTTTCAAGCAGACATTGGGATTCAATCAAGTTGCTGTTTGAACCTCTACTTGTCAAGTAACTGAGACACTTTTTAGGAGAGTTGAGGAATTCATCTAGTTTTGCATTTACAGTAAGGCACTAATATGATCCAGCCAGGTTGATCACATTGCTGAGTTCACCAAAGTGCAGGTTGCAGTAGATGGCTCATATAGCACTGTAAGTTTTTACAGATAGCTACCTCAACTTTCTAAATAGTGAGGGATGCTACTACAAAGTGTACAGATTGTGTGTGACCAAATGCAAAGATATTTCATGTTAATACAAAAGTAGCTGGAAATTGCCACAGTGCATTGATCTTCAGTGATTCTGGCTTTGAACTTTTCAAAGAAGATAGACAAGTGAATGGTTTACTCCTTGCTGCCATGCTTTGAAGAGTCACAAGAATAGCATCTAAAGAGTACTACAATAAGGCACATGTCTCCACCAGAGTTGTCAATAAAAAGAACCATATGAGTCTTAAAGAGGTGGTTTATTTGATAGATCAAGAGGGGCTCTGAAATATGATCCAGTGTATATACCCCAGCGAGCATTATGAGGGCCATCACTTGGAGGATTCCTTAGTGACAGCTGCAATGGGCATCAGAAAGCTTTCTCTATTTAAGAGTCTCACTTCTTTATCATTAGCATTACTCCTTACCACCCCATCTTCACATAAGTTGCAAATCTTTCAATCCAGCACCCATCCCTATAATTACTTCATTGGACCCATGTGGTCTTTTATGACACTGGAATTCTCAGTGATATGAATGGATAACAACATAAACTAAGTGCAGATTTTCCTTTACTACAAAACTTAACATAAGCCACATGATTCTTTCCACATATTGTGCACCCCTGGATGGTTAAACATACTTTTATGGCAGCCTTTTATTGTTCTTTCATGGGATGTGAATGTCACTGGCCAGGCACGCATTTGTTGTGCATCAATAATTGCCCATGAGAAGGCGATCGTGAGCCATCTTCTTTGAACTGCTGCAGTCCATCTGGTATAGGTACACCTAGAGTGCTGTTAGAAAGGGAGTCCCAGCAACAGTGAAGGAACACAATATAGTCCAAGTCAGTTTGGCGTGGGGCTTGGAGGGGAATTGCAAGTGGTGGTATTGTCATGTGTCTGCTGCCCTTGTTCTTCTAGGTGGTAGAGCTTGTGGGTTTGACAGGTGTTATTGAAAGAGCCTTGGTGAGTTGTTGCAGTGCATCTTTTAGATGGTACATACTGCTGCCACTGTTTGTCAGTCGTGGAGGGAGTGGATGTTTAAGCTGGTGGATGGGGTGTCACTCAAGATTTGCCCTGGATATTGAACTTCGTGAGCATTGTTGGCTGTAATTATAATGGCAAGTGGAATGTATTCCATCACACTCTTGATTAGTGCCTTGTACATGATGGACAGGCTTTGAGAAGCCAGGAGGTGAATTACTTGCCACAGAATTCATAGCCTTTGACTTTCTCTTGTAGCCATGGTATTTCTATTTCTGGTCCAGTTAAGTTCCTGGTCAATGGTAACCTTCTGGATGTTGATTGTGGGGAATTCAGTGATGGTAATGACATTGAATGTCAAGGGGAGATGTTTGGATTTTCCTTATTGGAAATGGTCATTGCCTGCTACTTGTGTGGCGTGAATATTACTCGTCACTTATCAGCTCAATTCCGAATGTTGTCCAGGTCTTGCTGCATACGGGCATGGACAGCTCCGGTATCTGAGTGATAATGAATGGTGCTGAACATTGTGCAATCATCAGTGAACTTCCCCATTTCTGAGTTTATGTTGGAGGAAAGGTTATTGAAGAAGCAGTTGAAGATGGTTGGACCTTGGATACTACCCTGAGGAACTCCTGCAGTGATGCCCTGGAGCTGAAATGATTGGCCTCCAATAATCAGAACCATGTTCCTTTGTGCTAGGTATAACTCCAGCTAGTGGAAAGTTTTCCCCTGATTCCCATTGACTTCACTTTTGCTAGGGTTCCTGGGTACCACACTCTGTCAATTGTTGCCCTGATGTCAAGGGCACTCAATCTCACCTCATCTCTTGAATTCAGTTCTTTTGTTCATGTTTGAACCAAGCTTGTAATGAGATTAGGAACCCAAACTGAGCATTGGGTGAGCAGGTTATTGCTGTGTAAGTGCCACTTGATAGCATCGTTGACAGCACCTTCCATCACTTTGCAGATGATCGTGCGTAGATTGATGGTGTGGTAATTGACTGGATTTGATTTGTTCTGTGATTTGACTTGTTTTTTTGTGGACAGGACACACCTAGGCAATTTTATACAGTCAAGTAGATACCAGTGTTGTATGCAGGTTGCCTCCAGCAGTTACCATTATTCTGAACTATACTGCCCTAAGATCAGCAGAATGGCTGATAGGCTGCTAATGCATCCTGAAAGTTCTGAGAGAAAGTGCACCTGAGCCTCCAGAGCCTGAAATCTGGTATTTAATCTGTCTCCCTCTGCTACTTGAACAGAGGTTGGTACCTTTGGGAGGTGGAGTCACTGACTGATATTAAGCTACTTCTGAGGCAGGAGGTTATAATAGATTCCAGTGAAACTGTCATGCACTCCATTGATATGAGATTGTTTTCCTGACACTGCTGCAAATGACGGCTGTAAAAGGTAGTCATCCTGTGCGTTGCTCCAATCCTTGGACAGGAACCTAGTCTCCTAATTCAGAGAATAAAGCAACTTTCTTCTCTGCCTCAGCAGCACATCCTTGCCCACTCTCCACTCCTCTGGCTCACTCGTGCTCTGAATTGCCCAATGCTTTATCGCCACTTGTGCGATTTCTTCCATGTAGCAGTACCTGAGTTGGCATAAGGAAATGAGAAAATGGATGATGCTGGTTACAAGATTGAGCGGGCTAGGACAAAGGGACATAGGACAAATTTTGCTCCTGGAACTGCTATATGGCCTGATCTTCAATATCTTTTTCCTCATCATCATCCTTATTTCAACATCAGTCAATGAGGGAGAAATTTCTCTCCTACTGCTCCTCATTATTTTCTTGTTTTTCATCTTCTGTTCTCCCATTATTGTGATAAATCTGCAGGAAAGGAGGACATAAACCCGATACCAATTGTCTTGAGACTGAAACCATTTTCAAGTTTAGGTCTTAACAGCATAATTCAGGCAAACTGCTGCAGGGTCAATGAGCGCTAGGGGCATTTGGCACATCCGGCAATGAAGGGCGTTTTTCTCAAGGAATCAACAACATTCTGTAGCACAGTATGGAGTGGGGCAGTGAATTATGATCTACTAGTTGGGGTTGAGGTTAGCGCAGGAGGTGAGCAGGATGGGGAAGAATTTTGAGAAGTGAGTCCTTGAACAGCAAGTTGGCATATGGGTTAATGCACTCCCGCTGGCACGTTTTGAGGCAGATGGGCATTCAATCGGGTGGGAGGGTGCAGGGTGGGGACTGCCGCCACATTTCCTCCTCTGCTCGATGAAATCTGAGGTGGAAAGGCTCGTGGATAATCTTCCCACCCAGACGCTAGTTGAGGCCTTTAAGTGGGCTTTAATGCCAATTTAAAGACCTTATCCCACTGCTGCTGGTATTCAACCAGCAGCAGGCAGGGGAATTGTCATGCTGGGAGCCCAGAAAGTAAAACCCTGTTAGGTTTGCTTGTGGGCTTCTGGTGGGGCCGGGGGTCTCTCGTCAAAGGCACTTAGTGCCTGATTGTGGAATCCGGCATCGGGACGTACGGTGTCCCTTCCTCTTCATTCTGACTCCCTTGAGCAACAGAGAGCTGCCAGCTTCTGATTGGGGGTGGGAATTCCACCTCCGAGGTCCTAAATTCCAGGGCAGTTCCGCCACTGGCTAGTGAAGTGCCTGATGGGCACTTAATTCTCACAGGCTTTCCCCAAAGGAGGCGATGCATGGTTCCAAATTATCCTTCAGCCAGCAGGCAGGACCCCCACAGCCTATAGAAAAGAAGATGGAGAAAGGGGTATAGGCTGATGAAGCATAAGAGGAGGAGAGAAAGCAGAGCAGGATCTAGACATGGCTGAAAATGTAAAAATAAAGTAAGGTGCCTGCGCCAGGAATGGTCTCAGAGATACCATTCGTCCTGATGCCGGAACACACAATCAGGCACTAAGTGCCTTTGACAAGGGACCCCTGCCCCCACCAGAAGCCCACAAGGAAACCCAACAGGGTTTTGCTTTTTGGGCCCCCTGCATGATGACTCCCCCGCCTGTTGCTGGTTGAGTACCAGCAGCGGCGGGATAAAGTCTTTAAGTGTTTTTCAAATGAGGTGAAGGTTTCCCTCTACCACCCTCCTTCAGAGAGTCAGTCCAGATCCCTATCACCCTCTAGGTGAAAAAAATTCTCTCACCTCTCCTCTAATCCTTCTTCCCATTACTTTAAATTTACACTCCTCTCTGCAAAGGGAAATAGGCCCTCCCCATCCATTCTATCTAGGCCCCTCATAGGCTGGGATTTTCCAGCCCTGCCATGGTGTGTTCCCCCATAGCGGATGAGTTAAGCCATTCAAATGTCTGTCGACTTCAGTGGGACCAGAGGATTCTGCTAGTGGGAGGGGGTGGAAAATCCCACCCATAATTTTATAAATCTCAATTAAATCTTTCCACAACCTCTGCTCCAAAGCAGACAGCCCCAGCCTATCCAATGTTTCCTCATAGCTAAAATTCACCAGTCTTAGCAACACCCTTGTATGTCTCCTCTGTATCCTCTCTAGTGCAGTCAATCCTTCACCTACTATCCTACTGATTTATCTGAACTAAAGCAAACTAAATCACATATGAATAATCATAGTAAAATATTATTCACTTTCAGTTGGAAAACTGTCAGGCAACTTGGCTGACAAATGTATACTAATATTTTCCATCAAAAGGAAGGAAGTTGTTCCCCAAGATTCCCATATGGAGAGTCTGTGATCTCTGGGGAATATGTCCTCAAAAGCAAAAGGGGAAAATAGAAGGATAACTCACCACTTTTACACAATGCTATACAAAAGGATATTGGGAACATATCAGTTACCCAACTCAATTGCAGAATGGTACAAACTGAGAGAAGATTTGATAGTAGTATTCAAAATCATGAGGGGTCTGGACAAAGTACATACGAACAGGGAGGAGTAGGCCATTCAGCCCCTCGAGCCTGCTCTGCCATTTAGTAAGATCATGGCTGATCTGATAGTAACCTGAAATCTGCATCCCACCTACCGCCGATAACCTATCACCCCCTTGCTTACCAAGAATCTATCCATCTCTGCCTTAAAAATATTCAAAGATTCTGCTTCCACCACCATTTCAGGAAGAGAGTTCCAAGGACTCACGACTCTCTGAGTGAAAAAATTTTGCCTTTTCTGTTTTAAACAGGTGACCCATTTAAAGGGACAACATCCTTCCTATTGATGGAAAATATTAGTATACATTTGTCAGCCAAGTTGCCTGACAGTTTTCCAACTGAAAATGAATAATGTTTTACTATGATTATTCATATGTGATTATTCATATGTTTGTTTTAGTTCAGATAAATCAGTAGGATAGTAGGTGAAGAGCACTAATATGAAAAGAATTAGAGGACTGTGGGTCATTGAATTACATGAATTGCCAGAAATCAAACATCTAAATTGTATTTACTGTCTTTGTTTGACACTGATGCTGGAGAATACATATTTTATAATTAGCTGGAGCGGGGTTCTGTTACATTTTATCTCTTAACTTTCAACGTAAAAATTTATGGTGCCACAGATTGCTGGAAGTATAAGCTGATAGTAGTGTGGTGGGAGCAACAGGGCATCTGAGCCTTGGTGAATGATTGGACCAGTAGTTTCTACCTTTTAATTGATTTTAAAACCTCTAAGAACAATTTAATACTTTCAAGAATGATACTCTACAGCTTCAATTGGTTGATTTCTGGACCAGAGAAGTTTGGGGAAAGCAAATGGCACCCAAGTCTTTACTGAAAGGAGGTTGGAGTGTAAGAAGAAGAAAGTCTTGCTGCAATTGTACAAATACAAGACAATTCTGGCGAGACTGCACTTGGTAGTAGACTCCTTGTTATTCAATTATGTCTAAGCTGTAAGTATGGTCTTTTGTGGGTCCTGTCATGACTGAAGAGTCCTTGAAGGATTAGAATGGATGTCCACAGAACTGGCAGTTCATGTTGCCATTGGTGTTTGGGGGAACTTCAGCAGCTGCGTCACCTCTGGCCTTCCTCTGAGCATATTGGATGTTACAAGTTTGACATAGATGGTCCTCAAAACATGCTAAACCAAATTTCAGTCCTGGTCTCCTGGGCTGGTCAGCTATAGTGTTTTCCCAAGAGAAGTAGTCTGCTTTCTCAAGGGAGGTGGCCTGCAATGCAGAAGTTTGTAAGGTTTTTTTTATGGTGTCCTTGTATTGTCTATACTGACCACCTTGATGCCACTTTCCCTGAGACAGTTCCCCATAGAAGATCTGCTTGGGAATTCTATAGTCATCCATGTGGGAGACATGGCCTGCCCATCCAAGTTGAATTTTCTGGAGGGTAATCTCCATGCTATAGATCCCAGCATGATGAAGGACCTCGTTGTTTGTGATTTTGCTCTGTCATCAAATTCTCATGATGGACCTCAGGTGTCTTTGGCGCAGCATCTTTGAGCTTTGATGCAGCATCTAGAGCAGACCCAGGATTTTGCACCAGGACAACTATTGGATCCTAGTCACCAGTTTGTTGGATCCTGTTTGCATGCTTGTTGTAAGGAATGGCTGATTTGGTACTAATGATAAAGTTGAGTAGTAGACACTTATAGAGTCATAAAGATCTACAGCACAGAAAAAGGTCCTACGGCCCATTGAGTCTGCGCTGGTCAAACAAAAACCATTCTAATCCCATTTTCCAGCACTAGGCCAATAGCCTTGAATGCCATGGCATTGCAAGTGCACATCCAAATACCTCTTAAATATTATGAGGATTTCTGCCTCTATCACCCTTTCAGGCAGTGAGTTCCAGATTCCCACCACCCTCTGGGTGAAAAAATTCTTCCTCACATCCCCTCTAAGCCTCCTGCCCATTCCTTAAATCTATGCTTCCTGGTTATTGATCCCCCCACTAAGGTGAAAAGTTCCTTCCTGTCTATCCTATCTATGCCCCTCATAAATTTATACATCTCAGTCATGCTCCCCCACCCCCCCCCACCCCCCCCTCCCCCCGCAATCTGCTCTGCTCCAGGGAAAATAACCCCAGTCTATCCAATCTCTCCTCACAACTAAAACTCTCCAGCCCAGGCAACATCCTGGTAAATCACCTCTGCACTGTCTCTAGTGCAATCACATCCTTCCTATAATGTGGATTCCAGAACTGCATGCTCTAGCTGTGGCCTAACCAGCATTTTATACAGTTCCAGCATAACCTCCCTGCTCTTATATTCTATGCCTCAGCTAATAAAGGCAAGTATCCTAGATGCCTTCTTAACCACCTTATTTACCTGTCCATTAAGGGACCGGTGGACATGCTTATCCTTGGTACTTCTCAGGGTCCTACCATTCATCGTGCATTCCCATGTCTTGTTTGTCCTGCCCAAGTACATCACCTCACACTTATCTGGATTAAATTCCATTTGCCACTGATCAGCCCATCTGACCAGCCTGTCTATATCCTCCTGTAATCTAAGGCTATCCTCCTCACTATTTACCACCCCACCAATTTTCGTGTCATCCACAAACTTACTGATCAACCCTCCTACATTCAAATCTAAATTGTTGATATATATCACAAACAGCAAGGGACCCAACACCGATCCCTGTGGAACCCCACTGGACACAGGCATCCAGTAACAAAAACACCCCTCAACTATCACCCTCTGCTTCCTACCACTCAGCCGATTCTGGATCCAATTTGCCAAATTGTCTTGGATCCCATGGGCTCTTACCTTCGTTATCAGTCTCTCATGTGGGACCTTATCAAAAGCTGAAGTCCAAGTAGACTACGTCAAATGCATTGCCCTCATCTACACACCTGGTCACCTCTTCGAAAAATTCAATCAAATTGGTCAGACATGGCCTCCCCTTAACAAAACCATGCTGACTGTCCTCTAACTTCATAGTTAGAAACTCTGTGTTTATTTACAAAGCAGCATCTAAACATGTGCCAACACTTCAGACTCTATCTCTATACTACTATAACTACTGACTAGAGACTACTAACTAGAGGTAACCCGCACTACTGTTATTAGATACTAAGATCATGTGATCTTGCATTATAACATTCTTCTTAATGGTATACTACACATCAGTTTACCACAACAACACATGGACGAGTATTTATAGTTTTGGGATCCTCACCTAAGGAAGGTTATATTTACCTTAGAGGGACTGTAACAGAGGTTCACTGGATTAATTCCTGGGATGACAGTCTTGGTCTTTGAGGAGAGATCAAGTAGAATAGGCTTATGTTATCTGGAATTTAGGAAAATGAGAGGTGATATGCTGTGAATAATTCCTGGCTCCTCAAAGTCCATTCACCATCAACAAGGTACAAATCAGGAGTGTGATGGAATACTCTCCAGCCGGGATGAGTGCAGCTTCAAGAACAAGCGAGAAGCTTGATACCATCCAAGGAAAGCAGCTCACTTGATAGGCATCACATCCACCACCTTAAACATTCACGCCCTGCACCACCGGTGCACAGTTGCAGCAGTGTGTACCATCTACAAGATGCACTGCAGCAATTTGACAAGGCTTCTTCAATAGCACCTCCCAAACCCGCAGCCACTACTATCTCGGAGAACAAGGTGGGAACACCACCACCTGCAAGTTCCCCTCCAAGCCACGTAGCAGCCTGACTTGTAGCCATGTCGCTGTTCCTTCAGTGCGACTAGGTCAAAATCCTGGAACTCCCTTCCTAACAGCACTGTGGGTGCACGTACACCACATAGACTGCAGCGGTTCAAGAAAGCAGCTCACTACCACCTTCTCAAGGGCAATAAATGCTGGCCTTGCCAGTGATGCTCACATCCCAAGAGCAAATTTTTAAAAAATAAAAGTCTCATCGAAATGTATAAAATTCTTAGAAGGCTTAACAGGCTAAATGTTGAGCAGCTGTTTCCTGTAGCTGAAAAATCTAGAACTATGAGTAAAAGTTTCAACATAGAAGGATAGCCATTGTAGAATTGAGACAAGGTGAAATGAGCTCACTTAGAGGATTGTGACCCTTGGGAATTCTCTATCTCAGAGGGCTGTGGATATTTAGCCATTGAATGCATTCAAGACTTTTGGACACATGGGAATCAAGACATCTAGGGATAAGGTGGAAAGTGAATGTGAGGGAGAAGGCCAGTCATTCTCTTAAATGGCAGAGTAGGGTTGAGGGCCTGCATGGCTACTTCTGCTCCTATTTTGTGCAGTTTTTGTGTTCTTAATGCATTATTAAAAGGAGCGATAAATCATTAAATATCAACAAAAATTTCTGCAGCAAGTTTAATTTATTTTAATAGCACAAATATGGCAATTTCTTGATAGTCACGGGAGGGGGGGTTAACAATGCTGTTTTTTAAAAATTTATTCATTCTTGGGATGTGGGCATTGCTGGTTAGGCCAGCATTTATTGCCCATCCCGAATTGCCCTTAAAAACTTGGTGGTGAGCCAACTTCTTGAAAAACTCCAGTCCATGCGGTGTAGGAACACCCACAGTGCTGTTAGGAAGGGATTTTCAGGATTTTGATCCGCTGACAGTGATGGAAAATCATCCAGCAATTTATGAGGATCTGTAATTCATGAGATATCTCTTCCTTGCCACAAATTGCTGGATAACTTGCACAGTAATAATGGCGTGCATAGAGGAAAATTCTGGGCCAATATATCTAGCCATATTAGCTCTAAGTCAGACCATGTGCTTTGTTACCTGCAGTTGGATTATTCTGCACATTTTCTTCAACAGGGTTTTGTATGGTTATTCTAAGACTCAGTGGTAGCACTCTCACCTCTGAGTCAGAAGGTTGTGAGTTCACACTCAAATTTAGTAATAAGAGTGTGCTGCACTATTGCCATCTTTTGGATGAGATATTAATATTTCTCTCTGGTCATACTATTTGAAGAAAAGCAATGGATTTCTCCTGGTACCTTGGTCAGCATATACTCCATAACAAATATCATTAAAAAGCTGTTTAATTAGTCACATATCTGATTGTTGTAGGTGGGGCCTTGCTGTGTACAAATTGACTGCTGTGTTTATCTACATTACATCAGTGAGTTCAGTTCAAAAGTAATTTGTTGGCTGTGAAGTCCTTTGAAATGTCCTGAGGGCATAAAAGGTGCTATATAAATGGGAGTTCATTCTTTAATCCCAATTGGTGCTGAAAAAGCTGTTGAAAATGGTTTACTTGATAAAAACAATTGTTCTAAAATCTAAGTACAGAGTAGAAACGGAAAGACTGAGCCTAGGTTTTAGTTAAACCAACAATAGTGAAATGTATTCTTTGAATTGCATGTACATTTATGGGTTGGGTTTGAGAGATAACCTTTCAGGACCAGTTGTCAAAACAATGTTTGTAACTGTTTTTTCCCTTTAGGTTCTTGCTGCCGAGGCATGGAATATTAATGACATTGTTTATTCTCTTTGATTTTCAGCTGATGTTGTGCAGTCTATTGATGAGAGACTTTTTTTGCAGCTACTGTACCATGTTTTGTATTTATTTGCATGTTTTTCGTTGATGTTAGGACATCTTGATGCATCTTCAGTGCAGGTACAAAGGAAAACATTGATGAAACGTGTTTTCAACAGTCAGTGTCACCCATTAAAAAAGTAGGACTGCGATACTGTTGTCAAGTGTGTCACTATCTTTTCCTGGAAGCGTATCCATATTCAGCAAATTTCCTCTTGGAATAACAGATCAAAACCCATAAAATGGATCATTTATATGCCACTCCCCATTATAGAACAGCATGGAGACAGTTAATGAGAGGCATGGCAAAGGGAATATTTCCATGACTTTGTTCCCATGCAGTCAGTGGCTGAAAGTGCTGTCTTGAGGGAATTATTTGAAAGAACAAAAGTGCTGTCTGAAATTTTTGTGCCACTGGTACTTCAGTCAACACAACAGCTTGCTGCAAAAAGAGTGTGCTACACATAGAGAGGCTTTTTATTACTCTTTTTTAATCTTAGAAACCCAGCAGTGATGATAAAGGTATCTGTGACATTTGCAATTTTCTATGCACCAGCCCACTCCATTTTCTTCCTTAGTGCCACTTACATGGTACAGTAAGTCTGTACCATTGAGAATAATTACAGTCTGCATAAAATGAACAGTGTAATACGAACACAGCTTCCTGTAATTGCCTTTTCATTATTTGCTAACAGTGAGCTACTCAGTCATAAGGAAATAAAATTGCATAGTAATTGACTGACGATAGGAAGCTGAAACAAATTCCACAAATATGATAATTTTCATGTAGCCATAAAGCTTTCCCCCTCCCCATTTTAAAGGAGGTTAAATCATTTATACAGTAATGTAAAACTACAATTGCCAGGATTGAAAGAAAATCATAGTATTAACATTTGCATCTGTTTAGGCTGGAACATCCCATTAGCAGTATTAGAAGTAGACCAAGGTTATTTTCCATTTTCAAAACTGTAGCCTCTGACCTAAGTCAGGATTTTGAGCTTTGTTTGTTGCAGAAGCTATGTCATGGAAACCTGTTAGCTGTGGGCTAATTATTTTAACCTCTATTTAGTTAACCTTAGGAAATGTAGGATACTAATATAAGGGAAGCTATGCTTTTAGCACAAACAGATTTTCTGAATTAAGTACACCGTCTTTGCCAGAAGCTTTATCATTTAGGATTGCAACAAACCCTACTTCTGTTCTTGTCTTGAGCTTTCCTAGATTACTGATCTGCTGATTAATAGATCATTATTTATATAGCTTGCAGACTTCCTTTTTTTTTTACAATTATGATTGTGCATCATAATTATCTAATATAGCAAAACCCAAATCAAATTAATGTTTCACAAACTGGACCAACCTGATTGATATGAATACCTGTGATATAACCCCCTACTAACATTTAACAGTAGAAGTCACTTACTCTGCTTGAAGGATTTGTTTGTATTTTCTGGGTATGATGATTGCTATTCTGTAATTAGTTCCATAGGGACAGTACATGTTAACAGTTAAAGAATAATTACAGCCTATGAAATATTAAACTGCCTAATACAACCTTTTGTTGAGAATTCATGGAGGATAATTTTATGCAACAAGTAAGCCAGAGTCTTCATTCTGTATCATGGGCGTGCTTTTCATACACAAAAAAGGGAATTTTGTGCAGAGCTAAATAGACTCTAATATAATAATGTTCCAGAACACCAAAGCATATTCAAGGCCAAGAGTTTTGTCGAAATCTATCCTTATTTAATTTTCATGTGCAGTACATCTTGAAATACTGCACATTGCATATTGAGAATGAACTAGAGTGTAATTTTCCATCTTAACTAAGCAAAATAAAAATGAAACTACTTTATATTTTTGTAGTATCATATATTTGTACACTGTTTCTTTTAATTATCAATTTGAATATTGAACATAAAATCACTTTTGTTCATGGAGAAAAATAGAACATGCTATCGGATAAGGCAAACTGTTATTTACGATGCATTTCCAAATCTTCTACAATAATAAGATATTACAGAATGTTTACATTTTAATAGTATTAGAATATTAACAATATACTAATGTGGTGAAAATATGAATACTTAATAATATCTTGTTTTAAATCCCCATAACCTTATGGTTCCTGTGAACCCAAATGCTCAGAATGGTAAAGCACTTGATTTAAATATTTGTTTTGGCAATTAAATTTTCCAATGTTTTTAACACACAGGAAGATAATTTATATGACAAGTAGCCAATCGTAAGGCCACTATGCAGCGATGATGGCAACCACAATGAGTTAAAAGCCCCTTTCTGGGATAGATCCAGTGGTGGTTAATATAACCATTGTGTTTTCTATGGCCCTTCTCTTTTCAGCAGGGTGTTTCTAATTTCAAGATAAAGCTTCATCCCATGCAAGGAGGACTTGATCATTTTAAGTAACAAAATTATGGAGGTCATCTTCACTCATGGAATGAACTCTGAACTTTACAGTTTGCTATTGAGAAACCTGCTTATACCATGATTATGTAATTTTAAAAATTGGCAATTGTAACTTCCTAAAAATAATAATGGGAGTAACTATTAGCAGGTAACTTAGTTACCTGTTCCTATAGAATTTCTATGATTCTCTGAGAATAGAAGTGTGGGACTAATTGGACAATTCTTCAAAGAGATGGGACAGACACAATGGGATGAATGGCCTCCTGCACTGTACAATTCTATAATTCATACAGGGATTATAGGAATCTCCAAGATCTCTTTAGCCAACACATTCCAAAATCAGTTTTGGTCTAAAATGAAACATACTGCATTTCTGAACTGAATTTGATTTGAGCTGATGTAAAAACAGAAATGTGAACTGCATTTTAAGATCACACATTGTTTTTGATCGATTCATTATTTCAGCAACAATATTTACCATTTAAAATAAACCCAGTTAATGTCTATGTTAAAGTACCAGACAAAGAGATGTCATATCAATGTGTGAAGTATTTGTCCACTAACATTAGCAACAGTAACTTTTTGGCTTTAGTTACATGAGACTAAGTGGCATGGTGGGTTTTCTCAATGAAGAAGAGGAGTTGTGTCTTTATAATAATATTTCAACTTGCCTATTTTTGAGTGTGAATGAAAGAAAAATGGATGGCAAATTTGATTTATCTCTCATTAGAACACTAAGAAGTATCAATTCCCTTTTTTGTAACTTGAACAAAAATCGAACCACGAGAAAGGGCAAGAGATTTTTAGCCAGGATAGGATCAGGAGCAAGCAGGTGCAAAATTTTGAGTCACCAGCCTGCATGCCAGTATCCCAGCTCCATTCCACTTCCACACTATTTTCGCTGAGGTGGAGTGAGGTGGGGTGGGGTGGGGAGAGGGTTATGGCAGGGCTATATACCCACAAGTTACTTAAAAACCTATTACTACTTGTCAATGGAGGCCAACTGGGTTTTTCCAGTTAGCCTCCAGGTCGCCACAATGAGCAGGGGATAGTTTAGCTGTACGGAAGTGGCCTCCTGGGATCACAGTGGGAGGGCCAGCACTCCAGATTGCTTTAGAGGCCTACCTGCACAGCCATAGGGCTGCCTTTGAAGGAATTCCCACCCCCACCATCCCCACCTCCATCCCCAACTCCTCCATCACCCCTCCCCCTACCCCACTCCCCTCCCCTCTCAGCCCCTCCCTACCATCTCCTTCCCCCACACCCACCACCTCCCCTTTCCCTCCCCTTCCCCTGCCAGTAGCTGGTGAGGTTTATTTGTTGAATGGTGGATCATTCTCCATCACAGAAACAATATCCATTGGGACCTCAGATGGAGATTATTCTAGACCTCTCAGTTCTTTTTGAAGATAGACTGGAAGGGGACCTTTTCGATCTATATTTGCTCTTTCCTAAAGAAGGTTATGAGAAAGAAATCATTGTAGCAATGAGTAATCTGTTGGAAGATAAGATCCGAGAGATTGGTACCCTATTCGAATCAACAGCCGAAGCATATAAAGTCACTGATTTTTTCTTTTGTTACGACTAGGTGAGAAGGAGTAAACCGGCTCCCCTCTATTCAACCCCCTCAGCTGGTTGCAACAAAGGTTTAAGTTTCTTTTTCACTAGGGTATGCCTTTTCCGAATCCAAACATATTTAAACTATTTATGCAATGAACAATAAGGAGCCGAACAAGATTTCCTCGAATTAAAGAAAGAGAAAATTTATTAACCACTAAACCGGAGAAAAATAATAAAAGTGCGATGTCACACACAAAGGTATCAAGAATAAGGGAAGTTAGAGTCCAATAAAAATAAGTCAAAAGAATTTATGGTTAAGTCTCCTCTGTTTGTCCTTGAGGCATAGATTGTTGAATGTTGTGGCCGAGTTGGATTAGCTTATTTTTTGGGTGCATGTAGAAAAAGTTGCAATTAATAAGAAATCTCAATCGCTAGTAGATTTCTAGTAAAGTTGGTTTCTGAACCTGCTGATTGAGAAAGAGGGCTGTCTCTTCTGCTGAAGTTCTTCTTGCAATCTCTCTGCAGTGGCTGCAGACTGGCCTGTTATACTTCACCCATTGTATATTTCAGAGGGGTTTTGGGTGGGTCTGCCTGTGGCAGCCATTGTTACAATATTCAGCACTTTGTATTTTAATGTCTCTCCCTTAGACAGTGTTGAGTTTTGATGGGCCTGAAGGTTTGTTTGTTTTTTCACCTTCACCTTGGAAGGTGGCCTTGCATTTTCAAATACTTTATTCAAATTGCAAAATTTCCAGTCAGTTGAAAGTTGAAAAGTCATATTTTCAAAAAGGGGCATAGTGACAAGAGTCAACTGTAAGTATTGTCAAAGAGCAGAATTTGCATCTTCGTCCCAATGAGATACATTGCATCTCAGAGACCATAGAGAGTTGTCTAGGGGAACAAAATGCTTGATTCCATAGTGGGTCACTTTCAGAATGTTAGTAGGGTCTAGCAGCTTAGGTGAAAGTGAGTTGACACCCACACTTCAATCACATTAGAAAATTTCCTTTCACAGAAGCAGACGCCAAATCTACAAGAATTTTGTCTAGATTCTGTTCTGGAGATTCATTCCATTGCTGAAGGTGGTGTTGTCTTATCTTCATACATTGACATTGTCTTCCCATTGCCTACAGCAGAGCAGCCTCACGCTGAAGCAAGTGTAGCAATGTTTTCACTATCTACAGAAAATGAAAGTAGTTTCCGAAGTGCTGTCGGGAAGTCATATTTTCTTTATTTCCTACATTGGCTACAGGAATTTTGCTGTTCTCCTCAGCATCGAGCACTGTTCAAACCTCAGATGTTGAACACCTTGATCATCCTCAATGCAGCAGTGAATGGTACAGCTGTGAAATTCTTCACAGGCCTGAGAAGATGAAGTATCTTCAACTCCATTCTCCAGTGCACCAAGAGGAAGCAGAATTAAATTCCTGAGTGAATGTTAGTTTATCCTCTTCCTGTTCAAGAGTGTGACATTTTCTGTGTCCCAAAGTTTTCTCTCATGGGTCAGTCTTCCATTGAGAAGCTTTCACAATCCTTACAGTACAGCTGTCATGACGATCACACCCCAATTACCAGCTGTCGTGGAAAGCTGCTGTCCCACTTCACCAATGTTGTTGTCTTCCAGGGAAAAGTTGAGTGCCCACACATATCCACCACGTACTTCCAGAGAGCTGAGAATGCTGTGGGATTTATATATTCAATATAATTGACTTGGGATGTTGGAAGAGTACGAGTTCGATAGAATCTATAACAGTAAGGGAAGTTTTTTTAAAATTCATTCATGGGATGTGGGTGTCACTGGCTAGGCCAGCATTTATTGCCCATCCCTAAGTTCTCTCATTCAGAGGGCATTTAAGAGTCAACTACATTGCTGTGGGTCTGGAGTTACATGTAGGCTAGACCAGTAAGGATGGCAGATTTTCTCCGGAAAGGACATTAGTGAAATAGATGGGTTTTTACGCCAAATCGGCAATGGTTCTGTGGTCATCAGACTTTTAATGCCAGACTTTTATTGAATTCAAATTTCACCATCTGCCATGACAGGATTCGAACCCGAATCCTCAGAGCAGTGACAATACCATTATGCCACCCCTTCTCCAAGTTACAGAAGTTTGAAAGAGTGTTGTAAATATTGTAAGAAATAGTTTATTGCTGTTATTAAAAAGTTGATATTTTACTTGGGGGGGAAATGTAGCATAATGGGTTAATAGGGTAATGAGATAGTGATGTGTATCATGATAAAGCAGTGACTTCAATCATGTGCTAGAGACTCGGTAGAGAAGATGGAATAGTCTGCAGACTATTGATGTAAGATGTACTTAGTAGCTTATCAAGTATATAGTGCAAATAAAATATTTTTTAAGAAACCTACCTGAGTGAGACCCAAGTCACTCATGAGTAGAGGGAAACCTTCCCAGTCTAGAAGAGGCCACGTGATAAACCATAAAACATATACCCCAGCACTGCCTAGAACCAAGACTGCATTCAAGCAATGCTAAATGTCTATATCTGCCTCTAACCTAGTAATAATTAAGACCTTGGCCCAAATCTTTCAGTCATTGTCAATGCTGAGCACATTGATGCTGCCCATGATGATTTCATAGACCCAATCTTTAACAAGTTTTCAGCTGTATCTTCCAATCCTGGCTGAAGCATTGAAAGGTCAGCTCTCAAGGGGAAGACTGTTGGACAGAAGAAGAGACAGAAAAGGGAGGACATGCTCCCTTTTTGTGATAGTAGCTGCCTTATTCAGGTATTAGGTTTCTAAAGATCCAAGTCTTTCAGTGAATGGGTGAGGTAGGTAATCAGGTTGGGGGAACTAGTTGTATGTTCAGTCAGGTGGTTGGCGGGGGGTGTCGGTTGTGGTGGTCAGCTGAGTTACACTGGTCAACCACTGAGCTAGACCATGTATTAAACTGTGTAACCTTTCCAGAATAAATATGCAGTTAAGCCTCACATATCTGGCCCAAATCTCTGTCCTGATCTCAGGGTTGGAGACAGTCGCGGATAGTCCAAGGCTGCACAAATCAGCCCATCAGAAGTTTAACCTTCCTGTACAATTTCAGTGCAGGTGTGTGCATCAGCACTTCTGCAGCGTCCCTATGTGTATCTCCAAACTTACATCCTATCTCTGACAATCCGCAGAGCGGAAGATTTGGGCCCATGAATTTACAATTTACACACAATAATGAACAGTCGCAGAATTGAATTACCAAGATACACTTAAAAATCTCAGAATACCTAAATTGGTTGTTCTAATAATGCATTAGATGGCACAACAATTGTTTTTATTTGTTCTTGGGATGTGAACATTGTTGGCAAGGCAAACATTTCTTGCCCATTGCTTACTGCCTTTGATAAGGGGGTAGTGATCTGCCTTCATGAATGCCTACAGTCCATCTGGTGTAGGCACACTCAGTGCTGTTTAGGGAGGGAGGTCCAGGCTTTTGACCTAGCACCAGTGAAAGGTACGGCGATATAGTTCCAAGACAGCTTGGAGGGGAACTTGCAGGTGGTGGAATTCTCATGGCTTTTACCCTTGTGCTCCTAGAGGTAGAGGTCACGGATGTGGAAGGTGCTGTCAAAGGAGCCTTGATGAATCGCTACAGTGCATCTCATAGATGGTACACACCGCTGCCACTGTGCGCCAGTGTTGGAGGGAGTGAATGTTTAAGGTGGTGGATGGGGTATCAGTCAAGTGGAATGCTTTGTCTTGAATGGTGTTGAGCGTAATTGGAGCTGCACTCTTCCAGCCAAGGAGAGAATTCTGTCACACTCCTAGACAGGCTTTGGGAAGTCAGGTGGTGAGTTACTTGCCACAGAATTCACAACCTGTGACCTACTCTTGTAGCCACAATATTTAGATAGCTGGTCAATTTGGTCAATAGTAACCCTCCAGATGATGGTGGGGAATTCAGCGATGGTAATGCCATTGAATATCAAGGGGCGATAGTTATATTCTCTTGTTGGAGATGGTCATAGATTAATACCTATGCAGCACAAGTGTTGGTATTTGTCACTCATCAGCCAAAGCCTGAACGTTGTCTAGGGTCTTGCTGTATACAGACATGGACTGTTTCAGTATTTGATGTCTTGGGAATTGTATTGAACAGTGTACAATCATGAGCAAAAACCCCACTTGTGACCTTTAATTGGGAAAATGGTTACTAATAAAGCAGAAGATAAACCGAGGCTACTATGCTGAGAAACTCCAACCTGGGCCTGAAATGATTGACCACAACCATCTTTCTTCATGCTAGGTATGACTCCAACCAGTGGAGAGCTTTCCTCCCATTTCCATTGCCTTCAATTTTGCTGGATCCACAGTTGCTAAAATGCTGCCTTGATGTCAAGTGCAGTTACTCTTACCTGAGGTGTTGAATTTAGCTTCTTTGTTCATGTTTGGACCAAAACTGTAATGAATCTGGAGCTGATTGGCCCCGGCAGAACCCAAACTAAGCATCAGTGAGCAGGTTACTGCTCTGTAAATGCTGCTTGGTAGCACTGTGGGTGACACTTTCCATCACTTTGCTGATGATTGAGAGTAGACTGATGGGGCAGTAATTGGCTGGTTTGGATTTGCCCTGCTTTTTATGAACAGGGCATATAGGGCCATTTTGCATATTGTTGTGAACCAGCGTATCCTGTGACTGAGTGTGAACAGTGCCACAAGTGATGTGCTTAAGACAGTAATATATACAATTCATAAATATGGAAAATTTTACTTCTGGCATATCGTATTCTTAAGACAATCCAGAGTATCAGACATGCTTATTAAAATAGTTATGAACTATTGCAAGATTTCAGTGAGCTGTTTTGACAGCTAATGAGAAAACACCTAGAGGCCTGACTGGGTCTATTTTCATCTTCTAATGCATCATATCTGAAAGATTCATAACTGGTGCTAATTCTGCCTGAATGAATGTATTAATAGCCTGTTATTCTTGTTGTGGTCTTAGAAGTGGTAGTTGTGGATCTGGATTTACAGACAATGGTGGAAGTGATACTGTCTCCATAATGTTCAGTAAAGGAGATTACTAACTATTTACAAGATAGACTCTGCATAAGACGCTACAGAGAACAATCTCTCTCCGTGCTCTGTTATCATGTGACACTACATCACTAATGAAGACTATATATTTAATATTAATATTTTACACAACAAATTAGTACTCAAATTTGATGGTCATTTTACAATCCAATTCTGAAGGGATTTAAAATGGACAGATGGAAAAGTAGTTCCATTGCAGGCATGAGACCTAACCAGCTCTTGCATTTGCAGTGCCAGGTCAGGAGTGCACATTAGCAACAAATGTCTTCCAGAAGATGGTATAGCTCTTTCATTTACTCTTGGACACCTACAAAAGCACCTTTCCCTCTGCCGTTGTCAACTCAGTGCAACATCTGCTATAATTGCATTTAATGGCAAATTGGTGGGTGCAGAAAATTAGGCTTTGGTCACACTGGCATGTCTTTCATACTTGTGTGTAATAAATGACTTACTGTGATTGGGATGCTTCTGAAGAATCACCCAGTGTAATGGATAGTTGGAGTTTCACACGTACCTGTGCCTCGGAGCCTGGTGCTACAGCTTTTGCACTGAGAGTTGGAGGTTCTTCCTGGGCCAGTTAAATGCCAAAGAAACATATTAGGAGGCAGACCAGGATCTGTAGGTACTGATAGGTGGTCACAGAGCAGTCATATAATATGACCTACCTGATACCTTTTTGGGGGATATCCACCTTCCATCACTTCAGGTTGGGGAAGCCCATTGGAATGCCCAATGATAGTAGTAATTCTGCTATGGCCAAAAAAAATTAAGCAACTGGTGCCAAGCCTCAGAGGCAAAGTACCAGAAGAGAACAAAAAAAAATACAATCTTTCACTTTGTTTTCAGAAATGTTTGTATCACAACTGAAACACTTTTGCCCCTTTAGTTCACTTATTCTTGCTGCTCAATGTTGAGCAGCCAAGGACAGTTAAAATGCATTTTTTAAAAATATAAAAGCTGTAATACTGTTTCCAAAAAGATAACAGGTGGCATCAGAATGGTGGCATTAGAACTAGAGTTTCATCACAATAGGTAAACTATGCAGGTTCACCTATTGTGATGAAACTCCAGTTCTGATGAAAGGTCATAGACCCAAAATGCTGGGCAGAATTCAATGCTGCCCAAGGAGGAGAGTGGGGAAAGAGGCAGGTGGGAACATTGAATAAAAAGGTGGGAAGCAAAGTTTCATGTTCCCAACATCAGGATAGAAGAAGTGTTGAATTCTACTGGTTGGAAGCAGGACTGCAAAGTCAATAGCACAGGAAGCTAATGGCTTTGCTTGCACTGAATACTCATTAAGACAAAAGTTTGTGGTTAAATGGTTAAATGCTACCTGAGCGATTAAGTGGAGGTGCACAGGAAACATGGGCCTTCACTTTCATGACAAGTTACAGCTGGTATTGAGCAGGCAAGACACAATCAATCAATGTGGAAGGTGAGCCTGTTGGGGCTGTCTGTCAATACTGGCAGAGTTTGCTACAAGAGGGCAGATAGAAGCATCATTGGACAGGTCGAGAATGACTGAGGGAAGGTCAAGGGTCACTCAGCAAGACCAGGATGTGGTCGAAGGCAGCCAGGGTGAAAACCTTGCACCGATGGATGAAAGACAATGCTTGAAGACCAGGTCACCAGTGTAGGACATACTTTTGCCTGGCTTCTGCCCACTGTTCAATTTCTGGAGGCAAAATGAGTTTAGTCCACCCTGTGTTCCAAGATCCTCAGGTGGAAGAGAAATGGCAGAGGAAGGATGGCTTTGGGTCCTGTACAACAGCAGCCAGAAAGCGTAGCACCAGACATGGAGGTTTGTCAAGGTGGAGGCAGTCAAGGGCCATTGCAACAATGAGCAATTGTGCAGCCTAGAGTCTACGGCCCCTGCTTCAACTACCTGCAAATGATTGAGGGGCAATGCCAGTGACAGCTGAGAATGTCTAGGAAGACAGTCACTGACCTGTGTGCACTCCAGTACAGATCCAGGCCACAAGATCAGTGGACTTTGATGCCATTGTCAGTTTTTCCACAGGTACAGAAGCTTATCAATTGCATACATGTGGCGATCAGAGCTCCCTGGGACCAGCTTGCAACTTTCACTAATTGAGTGGAACCCTTTTCTGTTTATGTGCAATTTGTCTATGACCACGGGAGATATATCTTCCAAGTGTGTGCTTGGTTCCTTGGAAGCTCAAATGATGCCTACCCTCTTTGCAACTCCCAGTTGCCATAGCTGTTATAGGCCCCTGTATGCCTGGATTCTGGGTCACAGGGACTATCCACCTAACACCTGATGATGACAACACCAAGGAGAAACCCTCAAATTCCAGCTGCAGAGTTGCACAATTAACCATGTGATTCCATAAGGGCTCTAAATGGAGGAGACCATTGGAATGTTGAAAATGAGATTCTCTTGCCTGCACCATTCTGGCAGAGCTCTCCATTATGTGCCTCAGGAGGGTTTTGAGGATTAGTCTTCTGCTGTGCCCTACACAACCTCATGCAGCAGAGGGGAGAGGACTTGGCAGCCACAGAGGAGTCATGCTCCTCAATGGGTGAGGATGATGGATGGGGACTGTGCATCAGAGCAAAAGACCTGTATGTTGGTGTTTCAGCATCAGATGCCAGGGATATGGAGAGATGCATGAGGGAGGCCCATGAATCACTCATTCTGAGCTGGTTTCAGCAAGCATGATGCCTTTGGCAAGCCAATTGACTCTCGGCCTTATACCACATGACACCTGAATATCACCAGATATCAAATCGTCAATGAACGGAGACATGCCACTCCATCCTTACCAGCCCAATTACAGATCAATACCTCCTCTTCACCAATAGAGGACTGCCACTTAACATGCAAGCAATTGCCCTACAAACCAGGCCACAACAACAAAACCATCCATCACAAATGAAAAGCGAACAAGGCTATTTATTAACATGGACTACAATCTAACATTGGAACACCTATGTGACTTCAGGTTCTTACATTTACACAGTCAGTGGTGAGTCAGGCTGCTAAGTGCAATGCCCTGTTGCCAAAGATGACCTTGTTGGCTGTGGTCTGGTTTCCAATGACCTAGAGGGCCTCTGTAAGCTGAGGGGCTCTTGCACGATTGGATGTACATCTTATTTGGTCACACCTACTGGAGGCACTGGGGTCACTGGCAGTGGGGCCAAGGAACATTTGCTGACCCTCAAGAATGCCCTTAGAACAAGTCCCCAGAAGAGGCTCGATGGTGCTGCTCCTCCATCTTGGTGCGCATTGGCACCTCCTTGACTACTGGAGGACAAGAGGCACCTGGTGGGAAGTCCAAGCACCTTGTCCCCCTTTTCACCTCACTTCTGCTGTATAGAGCCCATGGCCAGAGTGATGGCATGCAGGTCCTAGTGCACATCAGGCATCCACTGACTAGCCTGTTGAACCTGGCCTTCCATGACTGTTGCCAACCTTTCCATGGAGAAAGCCAAGTGTTCATCCACTGAGACATGGCAGAACTCAACCTGAATGGACCCACCCATCATTCATGCATGTGTGCACAATGCCTCTAGTAGGTCCGCCAAATGTTCCCTTTCTGTCACTGCGTCTCCAGTCAGTTCCATGTGGCCATCACCAGAGGCCCATCATCAGCCTGGGACTCAGAATTGGGCTGGCCTCCAACATGTTACTCACAAGTAATTGTAGTGGCAGAATTAATCCAAGCCGACCTTTTGGTTCAAACTGGTTTTATTTTCAAGACAGCTCCTCAGTAGTACCGACATCCAAGTAGCTCCCAAGTGTTCCAGCTGTATCTTTTTATTTTGTTTAGATGGGATAATGAATGCCTATCATCTGTTTAGATAGCAATTGTCTTTAACAGTGTGCTTACTTATACATTGACAGATGCCTTTCTCTTTTTAAATTAAAGCTTTCAAAAAAAATGTTCCTTAATTTTTAAACAATTAACAAAAAAGTTTTTTTTCCCATCTCATCATTATAATATAGGACACCCATTTTCCAATACATTTAGGAAATTCTTAGAGCAGGCAATTCTTTTCATAAGACAGCCTGATAGTTGGTGACTCGTGTCAATCTATTGTATCTTAGAGATCTCTCTTCTTTCTAAGATTTCTTTTATTCTGTCTAGGTCTATTCTTAGCTTTTTTTCCAGCAACACTGTTGAATGAACATTATCCCAAAGAGACCAGTTTATCAACGTAACATTCTATGGGTAAACTTCTCATTGTCCCTTATCCAATATACTGACAGAATTAATTCTATGAATAAGCCCCCATAATCGATTGCTTCCAGTAGTGTTTTGGCAGCCAAGGTGCTTTTTACTACCCTTTTTATTTTCCTGGCCTCCCAAGCCTGTGGACAACATTTATCATTCTTTCCCACCAAGAATATGATGAACCCTGCTGTGCTAGAGTACCCATCTGGAAGATTGGCACGACCAACCTCATATCATCTGGTTCACCCAAGGCTGGAAACTTGAGCACACATCTCTCCGAATTTAATTTTTAAGTGTTTTATTTGCTCTCAGAACTCCCTCAACTGTATTATGTTTCATCATTGTACTCAGCTCCAACATATTACAACTAGTGTCAGATCTAGGGGGAGGGCACAACCAGTTCAATCAAACTTCTCAACTGTCCTGTTTCTTCCTTGGTAGCAAGATCCTCTTTGTGAGGATCTAACCAGAGTTTTTGGAATATGATTGACATTTTCCAGATAAGAAAATTGTTGATTCAGTGTCAATCCTAACTTGCTCTGCTTAATGTCTAAACCTATGTATTTAAAAAGGTCCCTGAAGCCCGACTTCAGACCTTGAATTCCTTCTTTATCTTCGATTACCCATTGCTCAAATTCAGAGCCTCCCCACAGGAAATCAGCATGCATGATAAAGATTTGAGCTAGTTTTGCCTTATGGTATGTGTAGAACATCACGGGGTCTGCCTTTAATGGAATGCAACCCATTTTCAACAGGACAGACCTTATGGAAAGATACCATACTCTTGATGCATCATTCAATCCATAAACACATTTGTTCAATTTCCACAGCCTTCCTTCTACATCACCGGCTTCTTTGGGCTGTTTTTAAAAAAAACACTTCCCTTTGAAACTTCTCCCCTTGTGAAAACTGCCTTTATATCAATCGATTTGCACTCCCAGGAATAGGATGCCAAAGTAGCTAAAAAATCTTCAAACTCACTTTCCCCACAATAGGAATGTCCACTCGGACATCCTGATCTGAGTCTCTCTTCAAAGCCACAAGCTACTAATCTCACTTTGGCCTTGTGCAGTCTGGGAGTATCTTTTCTGTACAGATCCAACGAGAGATAAAGCTGGCTGTGCTCTGTCAGATAGTTCAGAATATAAACCCAAATTCCTTCCAACTCTTTTCACTTGCCTCCCTTTATCAACTTATTTTCCAATTTATCAGCAGCTACTAAAATTCTTGGTTATAAGAACTTTGACGTCTATGGAGATTCCTAGTTTGCTCTCTAGTTTTCATTCTTGTTAAGCTACGGCCTCTACTCACATTCCTCTCCCTTTCTGGATCTTTTTCCCATGTGAGCAGAACCCTGTTTGCAAATCTGTGATTTTTTCCTGGGGTCACAACCACTTTCTGGTCCACTGTCAGAACTCATATTGCGCTTTCTGAGTTTCCACATCTTTACCTCGATTTGCCAATCCATAGATCTTGTCTCCTGTCCTTCATCCTGCACATTAGCCAATGGGCAGAATTTTCTGCCTTCCAGGCGGGTGGGCCCAACCCAATCTCCTGTGGGTGGGGAGCCGATCCCCGCCGGAGAAGTGGGCCACCCCATCATTTTATGTGGGCGGGCCAATTAAGGCCTGCTCAGCCTGATGTCCAGCAGGAAGCGCTATGCGCTCCCTGTGCAGGCTGGGGTGGAGGGATTCCCCAAAAGCAAGAGTGTGTTCTTTCACGCATGCACACAAAAGAGCGCACATCTCCCTGCAACAATGTGCAGCCTCGGAGATCGCTGACACTTTTTAAAATATTAAATAGAAAAAAAAATTCTTAACATGTTTCCCTCATGTAACAATGTCACATGAGATGGGGCATGTTCATAATTTCCAAAATAACTTTAATAAACTTTTTAAAACCCTGCATGAAACCCCATCCCGCCGCTGGACGAGGTTTCATGTTTTTTCTATTTGCTTAAGGTTGGACGGGCAGGTCCTTTAATTGTTTAAATGATCCTATCAATGGCCTCAATTGGCCGTAGCTGCAGTCCCGCTGACCTGTCAGATTTTGCTGCGTCCCCGCCTTCCTGAAAATGTAAATGGGGTTTCTGCCCGATGTCATCCTGCATCAGTTTACGTGTCGGTGAGCAGGCCCCACCCCCTGCTCGCCGACACATAAAATTCTGCCCAGTGTTTGTACTTACCAGTGGCCTTTCCTGCTCTCCCCATGATGGTGGCATCCCTCCATTCACTGGTCCCGTTTGGCACGTTACGTTACCTTTGTTCCTACTTTGGTCAGTTGCCATTTTGGACGAATAGTGTTATCCTGTACCTCAGTTACTTTGTTTATAGTCAATCAACCCTGTATCTGCTGTCGTGTGCTCCTCATAATTAGTGTGTGTGTGCGCGTGCGTGCATGCGAAATGAATGGTGCCTCTTTGCTTTTTATGTCCAGTTCAGAACCTGTAAAAGGTATAGTCAGTACCAATTAAACCATGAAGAATGTACCCTAATAGTTTGATTGACGTGTTGCACAATTACTAATTTCTCCATTACCTTGCCAGGTCCTTTCCACTCTTTCCAGCCTTCCCTTTTAATGCTATACCATGTCTCCTTGTCTAAATTGTATTCCCGATGGTCTTGTGGTGCCATAGAACTCGCCGAATTTTCTCCAAAACCTCAGATTTTCCACCCGCATACAAATGAGCAGAAAAGGTGGAGCGAATGCTAGTCCCTTTGGAGTAGGGGGAGCACCTGATAACAGCGAAGGCAACTTTGGATTTCTTCCATACACCGATTCGTATGAACTGTGACCCCCAACCATTTGCAAAGAGTTATTTGTGTGTGCTGCCCATGTTAGCACCATTTGCAATTTACAATCTGGTTGATCAGCCAAGATTTATGTAATATGTCACCTATTACTGCATGGTTTCTTTCACAAAGACTATTATCAAACAGGCTCTCAGCTACAGTGCACATAACTATGATGCTTAAATTTTCACACATGGTGAAATTCCTCATCAGCAGGTTCCCCACCATTATCTTTCAGGAACTTCATTGGTGTTCCAATCTTGCTCCTATTCATTTCTTCATGGTCTTATCGACAACAGTCCGGTCCTTTTGTCTTTATGTATAACAGTGGATAGGCTAAATCTGGTTGCCTTATCTATGAAGTTGTAGTTTAAAAAAAATTACCACTATTCTTGTCCCAAACTTTCAAGTTCATTGCCACTGCATCATTAAACTCCCTGGCTATTTGCAAGCTCACAACAAGACACGGTGGTGTCTTGGATATTGAAGACAAAATTTCACACTGAGCAGTGATTTGTTCAATAACATCATCGTATACTTTATCAACCATTCCCACACCTCAAGGTCGAGTCTTCAGTTTCTGTGGCGCCAGATGTGCAAACTGTCTACGTAATTTCCAAGTGATTTTTTCGTCCACCAAACTCTTATTCTCAGCAGTTAACAAAACTTCATGAACTTTTTGGCAAGAAATCTCTGGCCTCCCTAGTGGCAAGCAGTAATTGCCTGACCAAGTGAAATGTAGATCCACATTTTTTCCCCCCCAAACATGACAGCTCTATAATTCTTCATATCTAGCGTCATCCAAGCCTTTTAAGTCACAGATCAACGTAATAGAGGTATCTCGCTAGATACTGATAAACAGATTGATCCCTGCTATCTTACAAGGGAGGACCACCCGTTTGGAGGATAAGGTAATGTCATCTCCGAGCCTGAAGTAGGTAGAGCTTTCATACTTTTTGACCTTGTGCTGGCCTGCCTTATGGCCCCAGTTAGCAGTCAAGTCAGTCCATGCCACACATTGTAGGAGCGCAACCGCTGTCCAGATTCTGGAATTTCAAGTTCAAATCTCTCATCTCCTGTGCCATTTATCAAAATGCATGATATATTCTTCCATGGACTGATCATCTGATTTCCTAAACCTATCAAAGATTGTCCAAGCTTCATACACTTCCAATAACTCATCCTTTTTGTAAAACTTATCCAAAAATTGTAAGAGAGGTCCAATCCCTCTTCATGATCCAAATCATCCACTTTCCACTCTGAAAATACCTTACTCCTAACCCTACTTTTGGCTGGTCATGATAACATCAAAGTCATACCTTGGTTCTTTCAGGGTATGGAAATAACCTGGGTCCACATCTCAACTTCAGCCTTCCATTGCTAATATGGTTCAGACTCAGAAAAAATGATGGATAGTCAAAGCTTGCAATTTTGCACCATCCTTCCACCACTTAAATTGTCAGCAACAATACACTTTCTTTTCCCTCAGAGGATTGAGACAAAAATTTTCATATATAACAATCAATCACCAAAGCTTAAAGTTCATCCTCTGCTACCATATTACTCACAATAAGTAATTGTAATGGAGGAATTAATCCAGGCTGGTCTTTTGATTTAAACTGATTTATTTTTTTAAGACAGCACCTCAGTACTACTGACTCCCAAGTAGCTTCCACCCAAAGTATTCCAGCTGTATCTTTTTATTCTGTTTAGATGGGATAATGAATGCCCATCACCTGGTTTAATTAGCAATTGTCTTTAACAAGGCAATTGCCATGCTGTGTGATTACTTATACATTGACACAACGGGCCTCCAAGTGTCAGGTCCCTTGGCTGTCACAGCCTCCATCAGCTGCTGCGGCATGTCTATGATGAATTCACCAGAATGTGGCCCAGATTCTAAATGTGATTGCATACCCTTTGAGGTGACTGTGCCTGTGCTGGTACAGGGTGCAAGGGAAAGGTTTGACAGTGCACCCTCTGAGGCTTTCATGCCCTCATCCTCAGGGGTGGACAACAGGGTCATGGCTGATGGAGCAGGCCGTCCATCTGGAATGCAAGGACCTGCATTAGGAAATACATAAAATTAGGTTTACGTTATTCACAATCCCTCTTCCCAGTTCTGTCTGATGCACATCTCCTTTCTGCCTAATGGTTGACAGCAAGCTCAAGGCCTTCTCACTCTCCTCCCTACATTCCTGTTTCATCACCTGCAATAGCCCCACCCTTCTGCCCTCCAACCAGTTCCACTGCCACCTCCTCTGCAGATGTGAGGTCCTAACATCGGGCACTTCTCCACATTTTTGCACATTCCTTGGAGTTATGTGCCATTTTCTCCTGCAAACAGAAGGGGAGAATAGTTATAGCTCGATGGACACCTAACCCCCTTATCAGCATGCAACCCTCTCATAGATAATGGGCCTCCACGTAACCCGTCCATGCTTCTAATCTCATGCTCTTGTACTATGATAAAAGCATGAGCCTGCAAATTTCAGCCCCTATGCATCCAGGCCTCATGATGCATCTGCTATTGTGCTTTACATTACTTTCTAACGCTCGCTCACTTGCTCTATCCCCTCACTGAAAGCATTGCTTGTTGTGCTTATGAGAGTCACATAGATCTATGCCACTGTTCTACTCATCCTGGTGGTGCAGAGTAGGTGGTTGACCCTTTTCATGGATTGGACCCTTGAGAACTAACCTTCACTGCAATCTCTGTTCAGGTCTCCTTGGTCAGGTGGGGGGATCTCCTGATGCCATCAGTGGGGAACATCACTTCCTGGACAGTATGGAGGAGAACCTGCAGGGAGGCATTGCTGAAACATAGGGTCCGTCATTGTCTGCTCTGAGACACTTGTCAGTTGAGTGTGGAGGTCAGTGATCATTCTGGATTCATCAACAGAGAGGAAGGCTGAGGTCAAAATGATGCTCCTAAGGTCAGTGGCAGAAAGGAAGCCTTAGTCAAGGTGATGGTGCTCCTGGGTTCCCATCAGTTTCTGCCATACCGATGCTGCTGACTTGTAGACACTGCAGATATGTCTGGGTGCTGCTTAAAAATTGTTTGTAGAATCTGCTTCAATGTAATTTTACATTTCAAAAATAAAATGTTCTTTTAAAATACAAGTTATTATGCCCCCTTTAATGTTCATTTTACTGTGATATTGTTTGATATTAAAGTTCTTTTTGAAGGATGCTTGATTTGATTTTTAATCGAACTACCCAGAGTTATTACTAATATGCAAATAACAAAGTGATATCAGAAACAATTGTCTATGTATGCTGCAGAAAAAATGTTATCATCTTTGCATGGGGTGTTATGCTGTATTTTGTTATAAAAGAGACTTCATTTCCATTATGTCATGTTATTGAGGTCTAGATACTGAAGGTATACTACTGCAAGTTTACTATGTAAATTATGTACTTAATTTAGAATGACGACAAAATAAATGTTAAAATAATTTTTATTTTAATCTGTGTGGAGACATTCTGGCTATGAATGCCTATTGCACAAGCTTGAATCAATCTTTTCACCAGTTAGTATTTTATAATGGAGGGTTTTAGTGAACCTTATCTGATCACTATCTTAGCAAACCTTGTTGTAAATGCATGTGTCAGATGAAAACAGGATTAGACTTGGGTGTGAAAGTCCTTGTGGTAAAATAGCCTGCCAACACTCACTATTGAGGCTCTCACATGAATAAATGGCAGCATTTACAATGAGGGTGAATGCTACCTGTGGAACTGTATCCCAGCAGGACATTAGTACTTTCTGGAGAGGAGGAGAATTAGCAAGAGATAAAAAGGACTTTGTTCTTTTTTTTAAGAAAAAAGGTGTTCAAATCTATTTGGATAAAAGGGGATTAAACATTATGCATTTCTTTGATTTTCTGCAGAAAACCACAAAACAGAGCTGAAAATGTATGGCACATGGCAGGACCTGAGCTGTGATGCACAATTGCTGAGAAGTGAAATGAGGTCTCTTGTGAATAAAGTTGTTTTAGTTGTGCCTGCAAAGGTAAATATTTCAAGATTTACTGATTATTTTTTACAATAATTGCAAAAGTACTAGATCTCAACGGCATCAATACCTACAATTCTGAGCTGGAAGGTTTTGCAAAAAACAATACTGGAATAGGTGTAGAAATTTTGCTGCCCTGTTGTACTGACTCTGAAATTCCTTAGGTCACAATCCTGATGGTTATACTGGAATTGTGTTCTCCAATACTGGAACCTCTCCCCAGATCAGTGAGAGATTAACTCACCTTTCTGCGTCAAGGGGGATCTCTGGCTCCTTCCTGTCCTTTCATTATCTTCTAGAAACTCTGGCTTCTGCTTGCCTATGGGGAGTTGGGTGCTGGTACTGCCCAAGTCTTCCCCACCCTCAATCCTGTCGATGATCCTATTTTCCGGTGACCAATCTGCAGTTAGATATTTGGAGAAAAAAATTGAAATTCTTCTGGGCCAAGTACTTATGGTAATACCTATATATGCCAATATGCCTCTTCTCATTCAGTATAGAGCTGCCACACAAACATTGGGTCCTATTAGAGCCTGAGGAGGAGGAGCTCCTGGATTAGAGAGTCCCTGTCCCTCGGTCTGTCCCTTTCAACAGTTTACCCTGTAAGGGGTAAATTGAGATTTTGCCTAATACAAGGAAGCCAGGAACCTCCTGGAAATGGAGGAGACCTTACACATCCAAATGGTATTGTTCGCAATGTGAATACAAATAACAGCTCAACATTGTTTGATTTGTGCCATGTAGTTTTCATTTTTTTAATTAGATTTATGTGGAATACATCATATTTCTCATTTACAACACTTATGGTTAATTATATTGTGCAACTTTATTTTTTCAAATATTTATTCCTGTGTTAATGTAAATCTCTTTGTATTGATTGTGCACAAGCTTAATTGTAATTGCTTCACCTTATAATTTAAACGCTAGACAATCTTATTTGGAAGTTATTGTTTACCTTCAATATTGGCTGCTATAACTATTCAGGCAGAAAGGTGATTCAGACATCAGCCTTGGCTTATCAGTTTTTAAAAATGTGTAGGTGAGATTTAATAAATAATTTGCCCTTGCATTGATGAAGTAGGAAGTTGCAATAAGGACTTTGCATTTAGTGGATAGACACCAAAACTCAATCATTTTCAAAACTTGTGTTAACTTGTGATTATTTTGTAATCCATGGGTTCAGTTAACTTAGTTACTAGTTGCTTAGTGAATTTTTTCCATGCAAACTACTTAATTTTTTTTTGTATAAATAAATAACTGGCAGCTGACATTTAATACAAAATTCTCATATCATGAGCTGGAGGCACAATTTTGCTTTGGAATTGAACTGGAATAAGCCAGTCATCTAAATCACTGCCCATCACCTAGAAATATATTTGAATTAATTTCACGGATGGTTGCTGAGTGCTAGCACCAAACATTCCATTCCCCAGCATTGTCAGTTCTTAGGTTAAGGAGGAGAAAAAACTGTTAAGCTTCTTTCTCACCTTGCAATGTGGTTCTTCTGAGCTTTGTGTGCTCAAAATGCAACTCGTCCTCATTTGGTCCCTTCTTCCCCTTCACTGAGTTTCCATCTTGTTTCCACTGCATTTTGACTCTTACTTCCCTCTCCTTGCTGGACTTCCCATTTATCTAGGTTTTCATGTTAGATTGCAATGACCTGATTTGAGACATTCATCCTTATCAATGCTCCGCAGCATTATGACTCAAAAAAAGCAATAAAGGGGCCAGAGAAAAGTTAGAAAAATGGCTGCTTGAATACTCAGGAGAAATTCAAGTAAGGAATTTCTGACTTCCATTCCATATGATCTAGAATTAACTCTCACAATTTGATCTCCTGTGGCATTGCGAATGCATAAAAATAAAATGTGCCCCTTTTATTTCTGCAAGTTGTGTTCTTTTCTCGTCAATGCTGCCTGTTTGCATTCTTGCATCTGTTTTTAAATTTTCTATTTTACTTCTTCAATTCTATGAAATGATTTTGTGTGGTGTAAACCACATCAGCATCTGAGAGCTTACTGTGTGTAGATACATGCTACTGTCTGAATGCTGCCTGGACTTTTTGCCCCAGTGAGGGAAGTACACATGTGTAGCGGTATGCAAAGTCAATCTTGATCTCACATGCATGATCAAGGCAAGTTTGAAAAGCAGCAGTTAATAACAAGCATACAGAAGAGAAGTGAATGTGTTAGATCAAAAGAGTGCAATGGAGTACAGACAAAAGTGACAGAAACTTGTTTTTAAAAAATGGAAGGTCAGTAGGTTGCACCCTTGTGGAAAATAGGTCCTATAGCCTACATATGAGGTGAGGGCTGACTATAAGACAGTGGAAGGTCAAAAAATACAGCTGAAGCTGCAGACAAGGAGAAAAATGTGGATCAGAGTAGATTTCTGAAAGGAAACAGTCAACTATGGATGAGCAACACTCTACAGACAACTGTATGGGTAAGTTTAATGATTTTGGAGCAATTAAACTTTATGTTTTTGTTATGGATATTTGGAGGGTGAGTATTCAACATGTAGCTATTGTGGACTTTAGATGTTAATCAAAGAGTGGCATTGAAGAAAGCTTGCTAATAGCTCCCATGTCCACCCTCTTGGCTATAATTTCAGACTATGAATGAAATTCAGAAATGAGCGTTAGTTGGCAGCACACGTGTCTTTGTGTCAGAAGGTGGTGGGTTCAAGTTCCATTCTAGAAATTGAGCACAGAAGTCAAGGCTGATACTTTGCTGCAGTACTGAGGGACTACTGCTCTATCAAATTTTTTGGATGAGATGATAAACTCATCTGCCCTCTTAGGTGAATGTAAAAGTTCCATAGTCAAACAGCAGAGTTATTCCTGATGCCCTGGCCAATATTTATCCTTCCATCAACATCACAAAAGCTGATGATCTTGTTTTTATCACCTTGCTGTTTGTGGGAACTTGCTGTACAATTGACTGTTGAATTTCCCACATTACAATAGTGATTACACTTCAAAAGTACTTCAGTGGTTGTAAGGCAGCTTGGGATATCTAGTGATCCTAAAAAACATTGTATAAATGCAAGTATTTTTTCTAACTGAAAATTATTTTGAAAAGTGAAATCCATTCAATTGGTCACTTTACTTTGGGATTTTTGATGGTCTATCTTTTAGTGAATTAATACAGGTATGTTATTTATTTTGAGTCAATGAGAAAGCGTGACATTTTTCTTTTTTCCCCTCCGAAAGATTTATTGTGCTACTCTACATATTTAATGTGTGGCATGCTATATGTAATACCTTTCATTATGTATAGATTTTTCACACAAATAGGAAAAACTGCTGCATACTCCATTAAGCAGGTCATTAGGTTTTTTTCAAGAGAAACTCATGCAACATTCCACAGCTGGAGTCTCATGAAAAAAGGGAGATCTTACATATATGATATGGAAAATTGTAAAGTATCACTTTCGCATGAAAACATTGAATACCACAAAGACATTTTCTGCTTCAAACCATGGGTGCAGTGGCCATTTGCAGGTGGAACAAAAGAAAGAAAAGAGGAGAGCCCAAGAACGCAAAGGCCATAATACAAATATGACCAATTACAGGTTCTATCCCAGACTGCCAGGACAGCAACTCGTGACAAGGTTTTCTCACCTGGGCGACAGAGACTGAGATATTTCACCTGTTTCACAAACACCAGCAGGAACAGCCAATCATCCCTGAACTGTCAGTGACCATGAAGGTCACCAACTGCTTTAATGTTTATACCACAGCATTAACAAACTTCTCAAAAATTTATTGTAGTTAAATGGTTTGTTAGCTGTTTTAAAAAGCATCAGAAGAGGATGTTACCGATCCATTGTGATTGATTGCTACTTTTTTGTTGCTTCCAAGCAAATTGCACTCTCACAAATTGCCTGTGTGGAAGCCTTTTATCCCTGTGACTTCATTAGTATTTTGTTAAAGTTTCAACTTATGTGCATCTCTTTTTTTACAACCCCTTTTTCAATTTCATATTTTCCATCTGGGCTATTTCTAATCATTTGAACTGGCCACCAAATATGTGGAAAATGTGTGTAACTTCTCCCAAACTCCTCTCTTTCAACTTTGGCTGTTCAACTTTTGATGTTGCGAGCCATAATTCTTCATATTCTTTTCGTCAGTGTTGCAGTAAGTAGTTGTAAGTTGAGAAGTATTCTGCCAGGGAATTTAGTATTCCCTAGTTAGCTCTTTGGTTTAGTTGATAGGTCATTCATTATAAGATTTTTTTGGAAATCCTAGTTCAGAAAGGGATTTACACCATATTTAAACTCTTCTGAAGCCTGAATTTCCCTCAAGAATTGTTTAGTTATCCATACATCTAATTTTTCTACTATGTTTCCACATAGTATTAATAACATAGTATTAATGACATAGCTAATGGTAGCTACTTAGAATTAAGTGGAATCCTACCAGGAGGATTCCAAAACCATAACTTACAATTGATGAAAAAAAGGATTTGGAGGTTACTCCTTTTACGTCAATTGGAACTTGCTTTTAGTTGATCAAAAGATTTTCTTCCTCCTTGGGTACTTAATTCTATCCACTGAAATGGGTTCAATTCTGTTTGAGAAACAGAAGGCAAGGGTTATTGAAACTCCAACCATAAGACAGTAACTAGTTACAGGGCAATTAGTAATCCATCAGTAACTGTGGTTTAAACACTGTTAGCTATTTTTCATTTGATACTTCAATTTGGTTAAGAAGGACAGACCATTCTTTGAGATTTCCAAGTTAGTGTTTCATATACTTTCTATAGGTCTTGAAATTAAGCTTTGTTTTTGCAGGCTTTTAGGTGGGATACTTACCTTAATCCTCTTATGTCTGTGTGCCTCGAAGTCAGACTGTTTGTATGGCTTAGGATTTAATGATCCTGACATTGCTGGAATTTTGAGGTCAAGCTAACTTTTTTGTTGAACCTATACAATTGCGTATTTTTACATTTCGTGTTGGCACAAATCAATTTAAATCTAAACTAACATTAGGTAAACAATACATACAATAGTGTTATTCATGTATTCATCCAACAGTATTTTTGGGTAATCTAAAATTGTTCAGTTTAAAGTAACGTGAAAAATTTTCTTAGCACACAGCTGCAGAATTGGTGCAGAAGCCGCTTCTACTGACTTTCCTCCTAAAAGAATTTCTTGAGGTCCCAATCATTATGATCTACCAACAAGTCCCTCGCCATCTAATTACAGTTTTGGATATGAGGGCCATTGGGGTTGTGGTTTGGAATTTCTTTGAATCATGTTTACAATGCATTAGGGCTAAATTAGAATGTGCATTGTAAGTTGGAGCTATTAGGATCAGTTGCAGCTAGTGAAAACAGAAGGTTATTGAATCTGAAGATAATCTGAAATCTTGAGTAACAATACTGCAACTGGGAATGACATTTTGGAGCAATTTTGTTTTCCTGTATGTAGCCTACACATTGTATGGCTTGCTTCTGACTACTTGTGGCATTGCAAGATCACCAGAAAACATTGTTCATCACATCCCACCCCCATCACTCTCTCTCTCTCACACACACACACACACACACACATGAATTCACACATGTGCAGAATCAGGGTTTCTCAGGAGCAGGTATGGCCTTCCCTAAAGATACCTTTGTGTGCCACAGTCATGGAGGAGGAACAGGAAAGCATGGAGGAATAGTAATTGAAGTAATATTTAAGAAGATGCATGCTGCCAGGTATTATCACCCTCTCTGTATAGAATATCCAGGAAACTCTGGCCCTATGAAAACCTTAGTAAGGATATGTGTATTACAGAATCACAGATTTTTTATAGCACTGAAGGGAGCCATTCAGTCCATCTTGTCTGCACCAACTCTCTGAATGAGCAACTCATCTAGTGCCATTCCCCGATCTTCTCCCCATAAACCTTCATGTTCTTCCTTTTCAAAAAACAGTTTAATTCCTTTTTTGAATAATTCAACTGAAGCTGCCTTCACCATACTCTCAGGCAGTGCATTCCACACTCTAAGCACTCGCTGCGTAAAAAAAAGTTTTTTCTCACATTGCTTTTGCTTCTTTTACCAATTACTTCAAATATATGCCTTCTTATTCTCGATCTTTTCACAAATGGGGACAGTTTCCCTCTATCTACTCTGTCCAGACTCCTCATGATTTCGAATACCTCTATCAATTCTCCTCTCAACCTTCTCTTCTCCAAGGAAAACAGACTCAGCTTCTCCAATCTATCTTCATAATTGACGTTCCTCATTCCTGAAACCATTCTCATTAATCTTTTCTGCATTTTCTCCAATGCCTTCACATCCTTCCTAAAGTGCAGTGCTCAGCACTGGATGCAGTACTCCAGCTGAGGCTGAACTAGTGACTTATACAAGTTCAACGTAACTTCCCTCCTCTTGTACTCAATGGCCAAGAAGAGTGTACTTCACAAAAGAATTATGCATTAGGAGAACACTACCACCTGCTTGAAGACCTGCAGATACATTCACCTGCTCCCGCTTAAGGTTATGAAGGTGATGACTGGACTTACCTTTTGTGAAACCTAGTTTTTTTCAATGGGGATCACTGTAATACATGTCTGGCTGCATTAGTGGCATGTATTTGTCAATTGACTGATACACTTTGCAGAAGATCTAGGAATTAATTGAACGTGGCTTCATAGGAAGGCAACAGCAAGGTAGGACCACCCAGTTGTACAGGATTGCTAGCTTTACCAAGATCCAGGGTGGAAGAGACAGCATCCACATTGCTTTTTGAGCTTCTACAGTAAATCTTCTCGGCTTCCTCAACAGCAAAAGGTCTTTTACTCCTTGAATATGTATCTTGTGTGTGATAATATACAAAAGATTTTGCACACTTGCTGGAAGTTATCATGCCACATTTATCCTTCAATATTCAGTTGTCTCTGAGATCTTCAAGGAAGAAAATCGTACTTGTGATTGGCTTAGGAAAAAGAAGGAAACCTTGTTTCCACAAACGACCCCGGTAAAAGTTTTCTGAACAGCAGCAAGGAAGAGCTACGTTGAGGCAAATAGCTCTCGTAAAGTGACCATTGAGACCTTAAAGGGGTGATATTGCAAACTCGACAGGTCAAGAAGGTCTCTGCAGTATGCTTTAGCTCAAGTGCCCTGTATGGTTATAGTCTGCTGTGCCTTTCACAGTTAACCTGGCTATTCAAAAACGCCATGATTTGGACATTGCAAGGGAGATGTTTGTAGCTGCTTTCAAGACAGAAGTATATGTGGGAGGTGATCAAGTTGACCATCACCCAGAATGTTCTTCGGCAAGTGCTGCAAGGAACATCAGATCACAACTGATGACTGAAGTTTTGTTATCTTTGTCACCATTGTTACCACTGCAAGAGTGAATACCTTGTGGGGCATCTGATGGGCACAGGGGGCCCAAAAAGGCACCACCAGGTTTCACTTTGCAGGCTAAAAAATTGGTTTGGCCTCTCTTGCCTCAGGTAAAACCTCAGTGGTGGGAGGAGCTCTTTAAGTGGCCATTAAGCCCTTGAGTTTATTTTAGGGCCTCAATTGGCCTCCAAACGAGCAGGTCGCCCGTTTCCCCTTCTGCTGGTAAAATCACAAAGAAGGTGGGCAGGGCGGTTAGGCAATGGGCACGGAACCACAGCCATGGTGCACAAATTTACAGTTACTTACCGCCTGCCATCTCGCCCCCTGGTGCCATAAAATTCTGACCACAGAAAAGGTATTTACCTCATTACTTCCTCTTCTCTGTTTACTTACCGCGATTCCTGAGGCCTGGGATGCCTAACATGAGTTAAAGATAAAAATGCTGTTAAGATGGAGGCATGTAGCCTCCTTAAAAGATTTTAGTGACTGATCCACTTTCTGAGTTTGGGGTTCTCCTAGCCCCTAAACTGCATCTGTTAAAAGCCAGATTTAAAAAACCTATCAGCCCACTCCCCCCCACACCTATCTTTGTGGGTTAAAATATCCCCCTGAGGACTTTAACAATTAAAGATTAATCTCTCGCTGCTGTGAACAATCCAGGAGAAAGATCATAGGGGTATTAAAAAAATCTGTTTTTTTCAATTTTCTTTAAACATGTTTGTTTATTTGTTCTAAAAATATTGGAGGTTGAAAGAACAGGCTGTTTGACTGACAGTCAACATTGATCCAGTTGGCTAATATGAGTATTTATGTTTACAATTGGCATGAAGGTTGGTTGCCATAAGAATGCAGGAGCATGGGGCCAAAGCGGTTTGTGGTGAGGTCATATGACAAAGTCTCCTGTAATACATCCAACCAGATGGATGTTGGCAAACCCACTCATGGAAACAAGCTTCTAAAACGTGGCTATGTGGCTACTTCTTCATATTTTGTGTTCGAGCAGACTCATGTCATCTTCCAAATGCCCTAATTTAGTGTGAGGCGGGGTGTGTGCTGCTTTCCTGAGAGGCAGTAATACCAGGCAAGTGGACTTTCACCATCCCGCCATTCCACTGTGCCCTGGATCTGTGTCCCCACTGATCACCTGGTCTGAATGTCAACTGTCATTTGTTGAAAGTCTTGAGAAACAGTAACATGCATCCCAGCCACCAGGGTCTAATATATCCCGTATGAGTACTAGAACTTCAAGTTGGTGCTCCTGTGAAGTTCCCTGGCTACTTCTTAGGTTGGGATCTGTAGCACATTCCACTGAAGCTGCCATATGCTCCATTGATGTCTGCAATAAAGAAAGCTTTCCTGATGTTACTGCAAAGGGATTTAGGTGTCCATGTACATAAATCTCTAAATGCTCATGCACAGGTACAAAAAGTAACCAAAAAGGCTAATGGAATGTCGGCCTTCATTGCAAGGAGGTTGAAATACAAAAGTGAGGAAGTTATGCTTCAGCCATGCAGGATTAAATTATAAAACCAGGTTGCATATTTCCATTGAGTTTAGAAGGTTGAGTGATGATCTAACTGAAGTGGTGAAAATGATACTTGGATTCATTATAGGATATTCAAGTAAATTCTTTTCTCCAATGGTGAACATAAAACAAGGGGACATAATCTTGAAATTAAAACTAGGCTATTCAGGATTGAAATTGGATGCATTTTTAATAAAATGATTAGTAAAGATCAGCAGCTCTCTAACCTCCAAAAGGCTATGGATGCTGAGCAATTGAAATGTTTGAAACTAATAGATTTTTTTGTTAGGTAGGGTATCAAAGCATACTGAACAAACGCGAGTAAGTAGAATTGGAGTACAGATTAGACATGATATAACTGAATGGCATAACAGGCTTGAGCGGTTGAATGGGCAAATCCAACCCAGCCAGCTACAGCGCCATCAGTCTATTCTTGATCATCAGCATAGTGATGGTTGGGGTTGTCAACAGTGCTATCAAGCAGCACTTACTCAGAAGCAACCTGCTCACTGACACTCAGTTTGGGTACCACCAGGGCCACTCAGCCCCTGACATCATTACTGCCTTGGACAAAAGAGCTGAACTCTCGAGGTGAGGTGACAGTGACTGCCCTTGACATCAAGGCTGCATTTGACCAAGTGTGGCATCAAGGAGCCCTAGCAAAACTGGAGTCAATGGCAATTAGGGGTAAAATCTCCACTGGTTGGAGTCATACCTAGCACAAAGGAAGATTGTTGTGATTGTTGGAGATCAATCATCTCAGTCCCAGGACATCACTACAGGAGTTCCTCAGCGTAGTGTCCTAGGCCCAATCATCTTCAGCTACTTCATCAATTACTTTCCCTCCATCATAAGGTCAGAAGTGGGGATGTTCGCAGATGATCACCCAATGTTCATCACCATTCGTGACTCCTCAGAAACTGAAGCAGTAGGTGTCCATATGCAGCAAGACCTGAACAGCATTCAGGCTTGGGCTGACAAGTGGCAAGTAACATTCACGCCGCACAGGGGCCAGACAATGACCATCTCCAACAAGAGAAAATCCAACCATCTTCCCCTGATTTCGCTGCATCCCCCACTATCAACATCCTGGGGGTTACCATTGACCAGAAACTGAAATGGGCCAGCCATATAGATACTGCAGCTACAAGAGCAGGTCAGAGGCTGGGAATTCTGTGTTGAGTAACTCACCTGCTGACTCCCCAAAGCCTGACCACAATCTACAAGGCACAAGTCAGGAGTGTGATGGAATACTCTCAACTTGCCTGGATGAGTGCAGCTCCCTCAACACTGAAGAAGCTCAGCACCTTCTAGAACAAAACAGCCTGCTTGGTTGGCAGCTCAACCACCACCTCCAACATCCACTCCATCCACCACTGACGTACAGTGGCAGCAGTGTGTACCATCTACAAGGTGCATTGCAGCAACTCACCGAGGGTCCTTCAACAGCACCTTCCTAACCCACTCCTTCTACCACCTAGAAGGCCAAAAGCAGCAGATGCATGGGAACATCACCATCTGCAAGTCCCCCTCCAAGCCATACGCCACCCTGACTTGGAACTATATCACTGTTCCTTCACTGTTGCTGGGCCCCACCCATAAAAAAGAGACACAAAAATTTAATGTGTAAAAATACTTGGCAAAATTTATATATGTCCCTCTACGTTTTTTCATTAAGTATGCTTGCTGCAGTTTTCCCCATTCATTTAGACATGTGCTTATGGTCTGTACATTACATTCTGCTTTTCATAATTACTTTTTTTTAACAAGTGTTCCAGTCAAAAATCTATACAAGATATTAGAGATATTTCTGTTGGCCAGTGATTGGCCAACCAAAATGAAAGTTTCTTCTGTTTGTTGCTTAACCCATTATGTCAAAGATAAGTTGGCTAAAATAATAGCTTCAGTGTTGTTCAAGGTTTTTGAATGGTCAGCTGGGCAACCTTTCACCTACATTTCACAAAATGATAGCAGTCCCATTGCAATTGGGACTGCTAGCAGCAGAAGTGGGTTTCACATCAACAGTGGGACTGGGAACAGGATCAACAGCTGGTAAATAGGTCAGGACTGGAGACCACAATAGAGATTCACAAGGTTAATTGTTGAATTGTAATCTGCATAATGCGTACTTCTGCAATAGAGCCATTATCTGTCAATTGAACACGCACAGGAAAACTGTCAAGATGGGCTGGATTTTCACAGAGCCAGGGGAACTCTCCAGACCTTTAAAAATGGTGGCTAGGACCAAAATTCTAGGAGCCCTGGCCCCATTCCCAATGCTTCCAACTTTCATCAAGGTAGGATAAGGGTGTGGGCTGATGTTGATCGTGAACCCATACTCTGCACTCCTGACCTGGCTGGCTCCAATATCGGACAGGCATCTTCTAGTGCTCTGCAATTTTGAAGGAGCCAGGCCAGCTTGCCAATGAGTTGTGGTTCACAGCCCCTCAGAGGTGTCGTGAACCATAATCTGGATGAGGGAACCTTTTGAAAGGTAATTTCAAGAGGTCTTACAAATGCCAACCTATGTCCCTCTACCCGCCCTCAATGTCCCCTCATACCCTCCATGCCAACCTATGGCACTTCAGTGCCCATTTGTTCACTATACACTGTACAGAACCAATGAACCCTATGTTATGTGTAATAAAGCTTTAAAAAAACATAAATTTCATACAAAAAACTCCTTGGGGAGAATTTTGTCCCCGTCCGGGGTGGTGGGGGGGCTGAGCAGGAGGGAACACAGCCAATCGCCACCCGCGATCGGTTGCGCACAACCATTTTACGTGGGTGGGCCAATTAAGGCCCACCCAGTGTGACATGCACCAGGAAACGCTCAGCACTCCCTGTGCAGGTGGGGGGAAGAGGCTGAGTCGGGGCCTGCACTCTTTCCTGCATGCACACAAAAGAGCGCAAAAATCTCCCTGAGGCACAGAGCTGCCTTGGGGAGATTAGTTTGATTTTGAAAAATTTAAATGCAGAAAAAAAAATTAATTCATGTCCCCTCTTGTGACAGTGTCACATGAGCTGGGACATGTCAATGAATTTTAATTAAAATTTTTGTTCAATTTATAAACACTTGATGAAACCTCATCCCGCCCATGGATGAGCTTTCATGATAAATGCAAAGGTCACCTGGGCTCTTTACCTGCCCGCCAACCTTATGCTTGGACGGGCAGCCCTGTTAATTGATTGAAGTGGTTTTCAAATGGCCTTAATACGCCTTTGACAGCTCGGCGGGCGCACAGTCAACTCTGGTGCTGGCCCGTCGAACTGAAGATCAGAATGACGCGAGGTGACATTGGGACACACGCCCAGCATCACCAACCAAACATTCAGGCCCTTTTCCTACAGGCTTATAGAAGTGTCAATCAATCAGCCCTTTAAAATATAAATAGCAGAAACTGCAAGTACTTGATACCTCTTTATCTTGTATAACACCAAGCAATGTTTTTCCTTGGGCACAGCTGTTTCAACAGACTAATGGATGTCTGGGCACCCAGCCAAAATGCATAATGCAAATTGATTTTTATTGTGTTTCAAAATGCCAAATTTGCTGTAAATATAAAAATACTAACATCATCTATTTCTAACATTGTACACTGTAGTATTATGAGAATGTCATTATGAAGAGGACTGTTGTCTGACAGTATGTTATAAATGTAATCAGTTCAAGGATTTTTGCATCATTTCAGACCAATATTTCCTTGTGGCAATGTTGGTGATTCTCTCCTGCCCCTCCACATGCTGACCAATATGCATTAGTTTGATCTGATGACAATCTTGTAACTGCAATTTAACTAAGATAGTAGTTCATCTATTCATATCATTAACAGTAATCACTAGGTGTTAATGTTTGAGTAATGTTTGAAGTGTATTTTTTAAACAATGTTTGTGTCAGTGGTTCCCGACAGACGTCATGGGGTGAGTTTTATTTCCCTCTGTTCACAGGAAAGCGGGCAGGGGCATTTAAAATATAGCAGGTGATTATCCGCTGGGCCCCCCACCCTGAACACACAGGCTGCATTTTTAAATTGCAGGCAGTGAGGACACATGGCCGAAGCCAATGAAATCCTTCTTTAGATGTGGCTTCATTGGGACCTGACTGCCTTCTTATCATTGGACCAAAAGGAGCAGAAGCTTTTTCAGCCATCAGCATGTTAGTGAGGCTCAGTTGGTAAAATTGCCTGGACCTCCCATTACTGCTTTTAGATAAGCTGGCCCTTCACTAGACCACTTTTCTGCCTGAGAGTTAAAATTCCCCCAGAGCACCTCCAAACACCCCCCACCTCCCCCACACCCCCCCCAACCCCCCCACCGCCGCCGCCCCCCCCCCCCCCATCTCTGTGTTTACTTGCTAAATAGATTGAACTGCCATTTTGTTTGCGATGTTGCATCTAACATAGTTTTAAAACAAGCTATGTCTATAATGAAATTAAGCTAATAAATTATAGTACACTATAATACTGAACAAAAATAATAAGTCTTTAACTGAAACATTCTAAGGCAATATTGAAGCTGCTGAAGGTTGTTAATATAAATGTAATGAGCAATTCCTTTTACTGTTTGTACTGAATATAAAGAATCCGAAACAATTTGGAAATAATTTGAAATCAATTCACTGAAAACTACTGTACTCTAAGGTCACAACCTTCTATGATTTGAGCTAAATTTTCATTCATTTATGGTCAATAAGCAGAAAACCTATTTATTTGCATTTTATAATCTGAATTATCCATTATTCACTTGGAAAGATTTTAACATGTTTAGGCATCTTACAAAAATTCCAAAGAAAAGAAAAAATGATCACCATTAAAACACTTGATACATTTGAACCATGTTGTACAGTAATAAATTACATATTTATTGCATGTAGTATTTTTGCTTCAGAGACAGAATTTATTGCAACAGATTTGTATCCTTTATCTGATCATGCAGCAAATGCTTAATGCTACCAATTATATTAAATAGTTGGGTATATTACCTTAATGAAGAAGTATTCCGATTATAATTTAAATCTTAAAATTAATTAAACGTTTTGTTTTTCTTAAGTTGTGAAAATAAGGTGTTTTGAAATAGTCATGCAAAACATCTGAGCAAGATAAATCCTTTGCATTCACAGCAACCCCGAGAAAGTTTTAGCATGTCCTATTGCTGAAAGTCCAGCTGCATAGATCAAGAGATACGTCTATCTTTTTTGTTGTGTGTGTCAAATATGGGTGGATTAAACGTCTCTCAGGTGACCTGCTGAGAGGAAGGGGTGTAGTATTTGTCTGGCAAATATGTCCTACGATTTATATCTCTGAGCAATCCTCATCATTTCCCTGACATGACAACCTTTGTGTATTCAACAGGGGGCAATGCTTGAAGCACAGGGGCAAGGTGTGGCTGATAAAGTCCAGATAAATATACAAAAAGACCAGTGTGTTACTGAACAGGTTTTCAGTGTCGTTTTTTAATTTCACTTCATGAAACTGTTTCGCCCCTTTTCATCCTGCTGTTTTATCTTTATTTCTGATCTAACTGAAGCAGCAGCCTTTCAAATTGAACAAACCTTGTTTCAAATAGCCTCTTCAGCTTCTGACAAGATGTACCTCATTTTCACTCAGAGCCCTCAGCAAGGTCACACCTTTTTAATTTATTTTCTGTAAGGAAATCTACCAGGTTGATAGAACAACTGCCAAAGCTAGCTGGAGGTCAGTCCTGTGGCTAGTCATACAGTGAAAGGATAAAAAGCCGTTAAATACTATGGATCACGAAGTGGAATGTTATTAACTATAGCAGGTTCCATTTATTGAAAGCATTGTTTATCATAGCTATTTTTAGTATTTTGTGTGGAAAAAAATGCATTAAAAAGTTCTATGAAGTTGATTTTGGTTAATGGCGTTTAGGTCAGCTTGTGAAATTAGATTCAAATTCATGTAAACTATAGATACTGAAAAAAAGCGCTGCTTAGTACAAGGCACAAAATTATTGCAGCCAGCTTATTTTCATATCAAAGAGTAGGAAATTATATGCTCATTGTTAGATAATTGTTTAATTAAAAACTTCCAATGGGAGAAGCCAGCTCACCAGGTTCGGGTGGTGCTTTCTTATATTTTTTAGATTTGTGTTTCAACAAGTAGGTAAATGTATTGTACTGTAAAAAGACCACTTTTGCAAAATATGGGTGATGATGTGTATTGTCAATGTTTGTTGCTTCTCTACAATGCCATAAAAATATAATGGTGTGCCACAGTAGACAAACAACCAAATCACTCTTCTATGCTTTGTCACAATGCAGTTTGTGGCAATCCAACTTTCCATCAATTGTATAAACTGTAAATGGCTAGAATAAAGGATTTGGATTAATCCATATAATCAATCAACCAGAATAAGAAAAAAAATCTTTTTAGTTTCTTATTGTAAGCATGAATGGGTGTAAAAGATGCCATTCAGAGAAGAGGAGGCTCACCCTAGCCAACATTCATGTCTCAGCTAATACCACCAAAACAGATTAATCATTTGTCTGATTAATTGGATGTGGAACGTGTGCAAATTGACTGCCAAATAATAATAGTGACAACACTTCTCAAAAAATTTGTTGGCAGTTAAACATTTTCAAACATCTTGTGGACACGAAAAGCAAAAGTGAACAAATTTCTTTCTAGGGATAAGAATAGTTCATTAATTAAACACAATTCTGAAATTCCTGAACATCTATGCCACTGTGGTAGTGCTTCAAGTTGGAGACCCCATTCCAAATCATTCATTTGGGTGGGGTTGAGACATTATACATGTGATGCACACCCAGTGGTATCAGCCAAACTGCCAGCCAAAATATTTCAATGGTGCTATGACATTTCAGTGATAGAAAGAAAGCTCTAAAAAAATGCTCCTCAAGTTTTCTATTCCTAATTGAACAAGAAAATCTTTTCAGTCAGGAAATTGCTCTCATGCAGAATCTATTACTTTTCCCTGATAAAACATTTAGGATCTCTGAAGGCTCCCAGCAAGATTCAAACCGATTCTTAGCTGATATGCTTCCACTGAGGCCGACAGAGGGCATAAAGGGCAGAATTTCTGGAGGAACTCAGGAACTCCCCAGACACACTCCCTTAACAGCACGGGGGCAGGCAGAAGATCTACTTCTAGTTCCCCACCCCCACCCCTTACTGGAATTAAGAGGATAAGTATAAATTAGACAAAATTCAAGTGTAACTGAGTTCTGCACTAAAATTCTACACAGGCATAAATTAGACTTTTAGCTCTCTCTGGCCCAGAAATGTTGCTGCCATTTTGATTACTTGAAAGCAGTGAACAGCAGGATGAGGCAGTCTGTGATATGGAAGCAACCAAAGTGCCATATGAAGAGGATGGAAGGACGTGAGTTTACATTTCCATTGCCCAATTGTTTTAGATTCTGTTAAGGTTGTCAAGAGGAGTACTTCACACAATGTGAACATTTCTGTACAGGGTGGAAGTAAAAAACCATTTATGAGTGCCCACCTCTTGCCACTTTTGTGCTCCTTTCAGCGGCTAGTTACAGATCATCAGAGGGAAATTATTATTGTGTTGAAATTTTCACTACAGAATGGTGAGTGGCATAGGGACCTTGAGTAAAGGAGAAATAACTTTGGCAAAAATATGTGAGGAATGTGCAAATATAGCACCATTAACATGGTAAAACATCCCAAGGTGCTTCCAGAGCCTTAACAAGCACAATTTGACACAGCCACAGACTGAGATATTAGGCCAGATTACCAACTTTGGTCAAAGAGGTCATAAGGAGTGTCTTGAAGGAAGAGAGAGATAGGTTGAGAAGTTTAAGGAAGGAATTCCAGAATGTAAGGCCAAGCTAGCTGAAGGCACAGCCACCAAAAGTATAGCAATTACCCTTGTAAATGTGTAAGAGACCAGAAAGGTGGGATGGCTGTGAAACAAGGATCAAGATAAAATTACCCATGATATAAAAGTAGATAATGGTCACTGGGGAGAGTAACACTAAATAAACCACACCTGAATTCTTCTTTCCTCACTTCTACCATGTAAAAAAACTGCCAGCATATTCCACACATATAAGAAAAGCTGTAGGCATGGGTTAAATGGGCAGCTCTTAAACAGGAATCGACCTAAGAAGGACCTGTCCTGAATCAGGAATTGATCAAATTTCTTTTAGAATAGCTCCATATTTGCAGCAATTAAATGGCTACTGTTCCATTAGTGCAAAGTAATTTATGATCTGCATTGAGGTGGAAGTAGCACTGCAATGGGGGAATCTGGTCCTGAGCTGAGTGCATTGAAGCTAGATGGTACAAAATTTGGCATGCTATTGGGATGGAAAGAGCACAAAAGAAAGGATCTGGAGACATCAGAACGAGTCTGGTACATAGTGAAGTTACCAGCAAACTGGCTTTACTCATTCAACAACATCAACTTATAGAGGCACTTTTAACATAGTAAAACATCCCAAAGCCCACACGGGAGTAATGTAAAGCCACATATGACACCAAGCCACATAAGTAGTTATTAGGTCAGTTGACCAAACTGTTGGCCAAAGAGGTAGGTTTTAAGGAATGTCTGAAAGGAGGAAAGAGGTAGAGACCTGAGAGGGGTTTGGAGGGAATCTCAGAGCTTATGGCCTAGAGAACTGAGGACATGGCCGCCAATGGTGGTGTAATTATAATCAGGGATGCTCAAAAGGCTCAAGAATTTAATGAGCACACATATCTTGGAGGCTTGTGGGACTGGAGGAGATTACAGAGAAGGAAGAGTTGAAGCCATCAAGGGATTTGAAAACAAAGATGAGAATTCTAAAATCAAGATGTTGCTTGATGGGGAGTTAATGTAAGTCAGCAAGAACAGTGGTGATAGGTGAACGGGACTTGGTGCGAATTAGGACACAACATTGGATAAACCATAGAAGAGTATTGCACAAAGGAAGCCATTTAGTCCGTAATATCTGTGCTGGCTCTTTATTAGAGCAATCTGTTCTCCTACTTCACTGCTCTGCTCAGCTTTCTCCATCTCCCTCTTGCATTTAATCTCTCCTGCCTTCCACCCTATGACAGACCTCCCATTTCACTTGTTTAAAACCTATTACATCTCTAACTTTTCCCAGTTCCAATGAAAGATGATCAACCTGAAATGTTAATACTGTTTCTCTCTCCACAGATGCTGTCTGACCTGCTTTGTATTTGCAGCATTTTCTGTTTGATTTCATATTTCCAGCATCCGCAGTATTTTGCTTTTGTTTCCACATAACTTCCTCTGCATCAAATATTAATCCAATTTTCTCATAAAAAAACATTTGTACCTGCCTCAATCCATTCCATGCTCCAACAATTGTTTGCACAAAGGACATAACCTCCATAATGCATAAAGACAAAATAGATTATATGTTAATTCCTTCTTTGCTGACATTTGGGACACAGGAAGCTAACAGAAAATACAGAAAGACCAACATGTTCCAGTTAATTGTGAGGAATATAGTTCAACTTAATTTAAAATAATGAAGGGAATAAAGAGAATATAAAGATATACTTCAAGCAAAATCATGTCAGGCTAACCAAACAATTTGATTATAAATGAAGGAATCCATGAGCCAGCCTTGTTCCATTAGTCAACTGGGGAGAGTTTCCTGGGTCTGCATACAGCCCCTTGAATCTCATGGCCAAAATAATTGACTTACAGAATAAGCTGTTACTTGGGTTGCCATTATTCTATGCATATCAGCCTCAGACCTGTAACTGTAGTTTGGTCCACAGCCACTAGACCCAAGTTGCACAGCTAATTCTGGAATTATAAAACTGTGTTTTATATTTGAAAATTACTTTATTTATTGAGTGATAAAAGCAAAATACTGCAGATGCTGAAAATCTGAAATGAAAACACAAAATGCTGGAAAAACTCAGCAGGCCAGGCAGCATCTGTGAGAGAGAAACAGAGTTAACGTTTCAAGTCCGTATGACTCTTTTTCTTTAGCAATAAATACTATTCCCTTTTCTTTTAAAACTTACAAGAAAACCTGCCTATCTGTGTCTTTTACAGTCACAGCACTTAAACACTAATTGGATTGGCAAGCAAACTATTTTTTAAAAATGCCTGTTGCAGTCAACTGAGGGATGGGAAGAGAGGGGAGCCATTCTACCACTTCTCACTCGACACTTGCACTGGGTTACACCAAGCAGAACAACAAAGGTGCAGTAAATGCTTCAACATACAAGCAGAGCTTCAGTCCCTAGAGTCACCAGAGTGCACACTAGAGCATCCCTTCTGTCATAACATGAAGAAGCTTCCGTGCTAAGATTAAAGAGTGCCCAGGTGATCCTGTTTTTAAATATGATTCTGCACCAGGCTAGAGCTATACTATACTAAGAGGCAAAACTCAAATGGTATGAAACTGCCTACCACAGATGGTTTTTTTCCTCTTACATAGAAAATATGACACAGGCTATTTAGTGCAGCCCGTCCACTAGTAGCTCTTGTTGGTCTATTGTGTTTAGTCATTCTGGTTGCTCTGATGTATCTGGTTAGCCCCTAGACTTGATTGTGTTCATATTGGGACCTTCTTCCTCTTGTACTCCTTATCAGTTGCATTATCACTTTTACATCAATTTATATCAGAAACCATTTCATATCAATACAAAAATGATTAAGAACATTGGTCATTCAGTATCAAGGCTGTACAATCATTCATTGAGATCATGAATGAAATCACTGCTTGCATAAATAAAGCAAACAGTGATTCAGTTTACCCATTCCAAAGGAAATTGCATTATTTCTAACTTCAGCAATGTGTAGAGTAATCTGGACTTGGCCTGAAAATAGTTGGTTTTTCAGAAAGGACTTAAACAGCAAAGTAAGCAGAGAGACTGAATGACCCATTCTCTTTTCTACATACCTATAGAGCAGCTCAGGAGGATTCCATCTCTATCCTAGGTCACCAGATCTTCAGACAATTTAAAATTTAAGGGATAGATTTTTAATTTTGCACCCAGGTGTAAGAATGGTATTGTGCATCAGCTGTTGTTGATCATTTCCATTGGATCAACAAAACCCAGTTTAATGCCAAGACAACATATGGAAAAGCTACCCAAGGAAACCACCTTATCATTAGTGGATTACACCCATGAGATATTTAAATGCTTACATGGACGGGTAAGTGTTAAGACATTTTTATGAGGCCTGCACATGGAATCCATTTGGCTTCCCTGTTTGGTCAATTTGGTAACAAACAGGAATGAAACCAGAAGAAGGCCAGACAAGTGAGTAATTTATATATGTTTTTTGTTTCTTTATGGGTCGAAAGAAGCAGCAATTCTTCTTTGGATCCTACAGCAAAGAATGGAATCATCCCAGATTTGCAGTAAATGCGGTAGCGGGCGGAAAAAGGACATTTAACCCACTGGCACAATGGCGGCTTTTCTCGCCATATTGTCCCAATCTCGCCTCATTAGTCATACATTCCCGGGAAACACGCCAGATCATGGGGGCGTCCTCTCATTCACTTGCCTCACCGCCGCATCAGGCCTTCAGCAAACCGAGCGCCATATTTAAAGGCCGGCCCTGCAAAGAGCTAGCACTCTTCAAGGGAGAGGAAGCTGCTGCAAATTGATGGCTGCCAAAGGGAGGAAATATGCTGTCGCCAGATTTAGCAACTCCTCCCTCGCACGCCTACTGGATGCGGTGGAGGCGCACCGCGATGTCCTCTACACCCGCTCGGGGCAAAGGCCAGCAAGCAAGATCACCAACTCTGTATGGGTAGTGGTGGCAGCAGATGTCAGCACCAACACCTGCAAAAGCGGACAGCCACCCAGTGCTGAAAGAGGATGAACACTTTCCTTCGTTCCGCCAGGGAAAATCACTCTTCTCATCACTTTCAGTTCTCACAGTCTCAAACCCAGCACACATCTACAGTGATCTCACTCACTGCCAGTTTAAGGGACATCACCATTCACTGCCAGGAGTTAAACTTCTGGCTAAAAAAGCCAGAAAATCCTTAGAAAAGTTCAAAAGACATCTCTACTCCTTAGTAACTGCCGACTCCAGGACTGCGGACATAGGATATTAAAAAGTTGTTGATAAAAATTAAAACAAAAGGCCTTTCATTTGTAGGTTTGAGGCCATAGCTGACTGGTTCTGTCACTGATTGTGTCGGCTCTGTGGAGCACGATAGCAGCAGATGACACAATTCTGCATCTGACCCTGTCGATATGGATCTTGTGAAGACATTTTCCCACAGGTGGAGGCAGAATATTGGAGGCAGGCAAAAGGGTCCACTAGCCAGGGGGAGGACTCCTGACCTAAGAAGTGAGCATGGAGTCGAAGGCGACAAATGAAGAGTTCAAAGTTGTGCTGAGTCAGAAATTATTGATTTTGGAATGTAAAGGGATAAAACTGAGTGCTTTGCTAAGCACAGATTATTCAGTGTCTGAGAGGGGAAGTTCAGACGATATCGTGGCAAGAGGTGAGATTAGAAGAAGGGATGAGGTGAGAGGGAAGAGAAGGGGAGGAAGGATTGAAGGAGTGTTGGTACCCATAAGTTGTTAGGGCTTGCATTCCTTAACACCTGAAAGGAAGAGGAAAAGTTTTTTTAAGGTATTAGATGAGATGAAGGATGAATTGAAACTGTGGACCAGGGCAGCTTTGAGAGAGGGTGAGTCGATGTTGCTGGAGAGAGGTTGAGTGTGTACATATGGCAGTGAATGGCACTGAGTGTCATGATGTGACAACAACAGCAGTCCCAAAAATGTTGTGCGTCTCGGAGATAGTTATAGGCCTGCATGGATTCAAAACATGAAGGTTAGAACTTCAGCTGGAGTTGATGTGGAATAAGTCAGAGCCGGAGACAGCCATGAGGAAGGAGTTGTGGCTGTGAAAGCAAGTTTTGATAAATCCCTTACCAAGCACCAGAAGGGAAATGGAAAGCAATGAATGTGAACAAGGTGAAAGAGACAAATGGAAATCCTATCAGAGAGAAGAGCAGAACTTCTTCAATGTAGGCTTTCCTGGAAGACAAGTGTCAGTGAATTAAAATTCAGCAAAATAAAAGTCAGATACTGCAGATGCTGGAAATATGAAATAAAAGAAAATGCTGGAAAAACTCAATAATCTAGCAGCATCTGTAGAGTGAGAAACAGAGTTAACATTCGATTCAAATGACCCTTCTTTGGAACTGAAGGACCTATTGTGTGGAATTGTTTTTTTTTATATATTTAAAAGGACGTGGGCATGAAAAATGACTCAAAAAAATTAAACATTCTGGAGTCTTAAAGAAACTCCTATAACAGCAGAAATCTTTCCTGAATAATACAGTAGCTGGGGGGGGGGGGGGGGGGGGGGGGGGGGGGGGGGGGGGGGGGGGGGGGGGGGGGGGGGGGGGGGGGGGGGGGGGGGGGCGGTGCGGGGGGGGGGTGCGTTGGGGGGGTGGCAGTGGGGGAGGCACCTTGTCCATGGTGACTTGCTGGTAATAATTGCAGTTACAGCCATGAAGGTGTTGATAACTTAAAAAGGTTTGCGTTCATTAGAATGTGCAAGGCCCTCACTTTTTTTTTCACTTTTTCACACATTTGATGCCATATTTGTAAAATCTAGATTAATGGTGAATGTTAGATTAGCCAGGAAAACACAATTGCTAATTATAGTTCTTAAATATTGATCTGTTCTCCCAATGTTTCTACACTTTTGAACAAGTAATACTTCATAGCTTTTGGGTTGTTGCTAATTATGATTCCATCGAAAGATTGTGGGAAATTAATTTATGATTAAGGGATGCTTAGTGCTGTTTGATGTGAAGTGAGGTGATCATTGCATTCCATTCAGCTTTTGCGGCCATATCATATACAATTCAACTTCCGGATTGCAAAATAAACATAGTCCTGCACCAAGAAGTCAGCTCTTGTGTATGATTAGAACTGGTTATTTGTCATTTATTACAGAATCCATAGCTTCTATAAACTTTTCTGTTCTCTGTTAAAGGATCAATTTTCACATGACACAACATCCTTATTTATTTTGTGAAAGCTGCATACTAATTCAGACCATAAGTTAAAACAGAGATAATCATATCTTTATCTGTTTTTTTTCATGGATTTTGCCTGAACTGTGGCTAGCTATTAACCATCAATGGTCAAATTAGTTAGATGTGTACCATTTTTGCCTGTTGACTCTGGCTGTGGTGTTATGTTCTGTGAAGTGGAAAATATCCTAAATAATTGTCAGAGTTCATAAATAAATACCCCTCTTCCATGTCCTATCCCTTTAGGACTGCATTGCTTGATTTCACTTCTACCTGGCCCAGTGCAGCTGGCATATTTTTAGCAATGATTTCACTTCCTGCCACTGCATAGTCATCTTCCTAGAAAGAAAAAGCAGGAAAACTTGGGAATGACTTGTACTGGTCTGATCTATAGTTTCATTTTAACATATACAAGTCCAGTTTGGACTAGTACCAGCCATTTCCAAATTTTACTGTTTTTTTCCCTTTTGGATTAGAAATGATTCCTTATTCTATCATTCTCTCCATTTGGAGAGCAGTTTCAGAGCTAAGGGCCTAGGCATGGTTTGCCAATGGTGGAGTGATCAAAATTGGGAATGCGCAAGACACTAAAATTGGAGGAGCACAGAAACCTTGAAAGCTTTTGGGGTTTGGGCAGAATTTTCCCATTGGTGTGTAGGGGCGGGCCCCACACACGTGTAAAATGATGCGCGGCGAAGTTGGGCGAGCTTCCCGACATCACCTGGCACCATCGCGATATTTCGGTGGGTGCGCAATGATCTCCAATGCGCACCTGCCAGTAGTTAACAGGCCACTTAAGGCTCTTGAGGCGTCAATCGATGGCCATTTTCAGCACCTGTGCAATCTTCGGGTTAATGCACGGGTGCAACAGGCAGGCGGGTAGGACACATTTGTATAAACCTCATCCACGGGCAGGATAAGAGGGCTCAGTGGGATTGAAAGTGTGCTCTGTCAAATATTGATGTTTCAAAGTTACTGATACTTGCCTGTGTGATCTGCAATATTTCAAAACGCATACCAGCTGCTTGGTCTGGACTCACAACCTTCAGGTCAGCACTCTGCCGTGAAGAATCTTTTTTGGGCCTGCATGTTTCAGGAAGCCTTCCCTTAGCCTGGGAATGGGAACTGAACTCTTCACTCTAGGCTCCTCCTCTGAGGAGGAAGGGAGGGCTAGAAAGGGGAGGAAGCCAGAAGTGCACACCTTTGAGAGGTCAGGTACAGGCACAAGGGGCGCAGGACCAAGGGTTAGTCCAAGGCAGAAGGAGCCTCAGAAGACGCCACTATCCTGCTGCCAGGGTATACAGGGGGCAGAGCAGCTACCTCAATATGTCTGAGGTGCAGTGCCGAAAGAGGCTCCATCTCTCAAGGGAGACAGTCAACTATATCTGTCAGATGATTGGGCCTGAGATCTCTGCTAACTGTGTGGATGACAGCTGCCCTCATCTTCTACACCTCTGGCTCCTTCCAGGGGTCGGTGGGTGACCTTTGCAGTGTCTCCCAATCAGCTGTCCACACTTGTGTCAAGCAGGTTACAAATGCTCTATTCAGGTGTGCATTGACATTAATCCTCTACCTTTGGGACCAAGCAAGCCAGACACAGTGAGCCAGAGGTTTCATGGCCATTTCTGGCTTCCCCCGTGTCCAGGGTGCAATAGACTGCACACATGTGGTCATCAATGTGCCAGCAGGTGAGCCCGGTGCCTTTGTCAACAGGAAGAGCTTCCACTCCATGAACGTGCAGATAATGTGTGATCACAGGATGCTGATTCTACAAGTCTGTGCAAAGTACCCAGGCAGCTCCCACGATACTAATTTACAGCATTTTAACACCTAATGGTCCCCTCGTTTAAAATTATAGTGCTTTGAGTCTTGAACAGCCGACGCTTTTATTTTCACATGAGGCCTGGTTTATAATAATAGCCAAAGTAGAGTGCTCAGACACTCCCAGGTGCCGGGGCTCTTCAGTGCTCCAGCCGAGCTGGATGGATGGCTGTTGGGTGACAAGGGCTATCCCCTCAGAAGGTGGCTCAAGACGCCTCTCAGCCATCCAAGAACAGAAGCTGAGCAAAGGTGCAATAGGAGCCAAGCAAAGTCTGTGGTGGAGAGAGCCATCGGTCTTCTCAAGATGCGCTTCCAATGTCTGGATTGCTCAGGGGGTGCACTCCAGCACCTCCCAGATCATGTGAGGCTGATAGTGGTTGCATGCTGTGCTCTCCACAATCTTGCGCTGGAAAGGGGGGACGCTGTGGACGATGAAGATGTAGACCATTGGCTGCCGATGCACACGATGGGTCCAGCAGTGAGTCCGAGGATGATGCTGAGGGGTCGACGCTGACCCAGGCATACTCCAGGGAGGCAGGGACACCTGGGAGGCTTTATTCCAATGAACCATCAGCTAGCACATCACATATGGACCTCCTGGACAAGCCTGGGCTGTAGACTCCATAGTCGAGACCTAAGTGCAAAATCTGCCTGGTTAGGAACATTAACTAAGGGCCTTGTTAATAAAGCTGAATGTCCCACAAAACACTCAAAAAATTTTTGGAAACCATCCACCTGCAGAAGAACAGAGGCACCCTCAGCCATGGTGACATGTCTGAATTTAATATAGTGACCAAAGAAACTTAATGAAACAAAATCAAAAAGGTGTTAAAGATCACACCAACTCATAAAGACCTCATGTGGGCCAACACAAAATCACCAGTGATAAACCCGCGGTGTGCCTAAGGTGCCATACGTTTACGTTTTTGGGTGCTACGTCTTGGTGCTGACCCCTCACTGGGAGTGGCATCTGAGACAGCCTGCGGACTCTGCTGTCCTGTTGGCCTTGATGACATTGGCGGTCGTCCTCTGGCCCGTGGAGCCTGTGCTGGCCCCGCATGGGAGGGAGCTGCTGGCACGTCCCCAGTCATTGCAGCCTCACTGGCTGGTACAGACACGGGCAGAGGGGCAGAGGAGCTGCCGCCTTCATCCAGAGCACCCTGAGAGGAGCCCGCAGAGACAACAGGCAGTGCTGTGCCAACGTGAGGTCCCTTCGGACTTCCCTGCTCACCGTGGATGGATGGGCAGAGAGGAGTCATGAGCTGGGAAACTTGGTGCCCAGACCACCTCCCACACTGGCACTGACCAGCTGAGACCAATGCTGATGTGAGGACTTGCTGGTCCGGGCGCATCCCCAGGAAGCCCTGATGGGTCTCCTGGAGGAGCCTCTCCACAAGAGTCACCACTCTCTGCATGGAGAACGCATGGCGCACCGACATGAGGCTCATTGCATCGGCGATAGTCCACATAGACTCCTCCACCATGGACACCAAGCCAAGCATAGTCTTATGTATGTCTCCCAGTGCTCCTGCATGCCCGGCAGCATTTCCTGCATTTGTTGCATTGTGGACGACTCCAGAGGCACATCATCAGGCACCAACTGAGCATGTGCCTGATCCCCTGCAGCCCTCCAACTGCTGGCACCATGGGCACTCTCTGTCTCTGCCAGCTCCTCCAGCGACTGTGAAGTGCCCTGGAACACTAGCCAATGTTCTAATTCCCACCGAGGTGCTAGTATCTGCGCTGGTGCCTGCCTGGCAGAGATGGTGTGACGCTGGTGAGATTTCAGGGCCCTCAGGTATGAGATGCTTCTGCTGCTCCTCCTCCCAGCCCTGCTCCATGGATGTTGAAAGGAAGAACAAGGGCATTGGATCAGTTAACATGGAGACAATGTCAAAGTACATTCCTGTCCCCCGGATCATTGTGCACTCATCCTTCCAATAGCAATTGTCAAGCCATGTTGCAAACTTCGATCGCTGAACAATCGGCACCGCTATGGCTGTTGGGAGAACAATGTTGACCTCACTGCTGGGCAAACATACCTGCTCGTGGCATCCCAGCCTCACCAACACCTGTGGACATGGGCGCATGGCGCCTCTCCAAATCCAGGGCCTCCTGCTTGAAGCGGCTGAGGATCATTAACTGTGCTGGCCCGCCGCCAATCCTCACCTGCTCGGCTGCATTAAGTGCATCCTTCTCCTGAAAAGGACAGAAGAGCATTGATTAGTGTTAATTGTACCTGGACTCTCTTGGCAGACGGCCCACCCCAACCAGAGTGGGACATTGCAGGGCTCCAGTCCCTCCTCACCCCGTTGCTGCCGAACACTCACACAAAGATGCTAGGCCTGTACACTCCCCCACCCACCCACCCCCTTGGTCGAATGCTGCCTACATCATATTAGGCACCACACGGTCTGACCTTCCATAGGAAGGAGACGCAAGCACGTGGAGCGCAGAGGAGAGCCGATCAAACGGTGCCACACCACCTTGAAGCTCACCTCCCAGCATGTCATCACCCTGACTTGGACATGTCCTGGAGTTCCAACACTGCCCCTTGGTGCAGCTCCTCCAGGTTGCCCCCAAAACAGTCATGTGGATCTCAGTGTACCACTTGCTGTGGGGACAGAACCAGCTCTTCACCACCCTCTCAGGATGACCTCGGCATGGGCAATATCTGCTGGCTCACCCAGTGAAGGACACATGCCGTCAATGATTCAATGTAGTCACTATACTCAGACTTGGGGGGGTGGGGGTAGGGGTGCTGCGGTGCCACCAGGGGGGAAAACCTATCTGCTGGGTTAAGTGACCAATGCCAAAATGTAACTCAACCTTCCAGAGCGCAACAGGTCGTTGAAGCGCTTGCGACACTGGACCGAGGTGCACCGCATCACGTCGCGGGAGCTCACCACCTCCGCCACCTCCTTGCAGGCACATTTCGTCATGTTGGGGGGGTCTCCTCCTCCTGTCCTGGGGTACCAGGGCCTCCCGCTGTGCTGGCACCTCCTCAAGGAGGACAGCCATGCAATGATCCGCAAAACGAGGAGCAGAGCTCCCCCCTGTCCTACCCTCCTGCCTGGCCTGCTCACTAGCAGCGCTGTGGGGAGCCCTTCCACTGGCCGTGATTCACAGCCTTTGAAAGGCTGCAGCAACTTTTTAAAACAGGCCGCCAGGTCACCATTGTACCCGGTGCCATTGCAGTCCCACCGCCGCCCGCCCACTCCCGCTGCCCTCGGGAGCCGCGATTCATACTGGGCTGGCCTTAATCGGGTGTAAAATGGCTGCGCGGACCCGATTGTGGATGTAAATTGTGTCCACGCCCGCTCCAGGTCTGCCCCCTGCCAGCCAGAAAATTCTGCCCAATGGATTTAGAGAAAGTTGAAACATAAAGAGATTTGCAAACAAGCATGAGAATTAAAAAAATAGAGGTGTTGGTAGACTAGGAGCCAATGTAGGTTACTGACCACAGGACTGCTGGGTGAAATGGGACTTGATGCAAGTTAGCATAAGGGTAGCAAAGTTTGGATGAGCTCCAGTTTTCATAGGGAGGAAGATATAAGGGCAGCTGGAAGTCCATTGGAACAGAGTCAAGCTTAGAGGTAACAAAGGCATGGATGACAGTTTCAGTTGCAGATGAGTAGGGGTGGTACCAGATGACTGTATGGAGGAAGTAGCCAGTCTTCATGATGAAACTGATATGTAGTTGGAATCTCATCCCAATGTCAAATATGATACCAAGGTTACAAATGGTGCAGTTCAGCCTCAGACGGTTGCCAGGGATAGGGATAGAATCAATAGTTAGCGAATGGATTTTGTGATGAGCACTGAAGCCAATGGCTTTGATCTTCCCAATATTTGGTACTGGATGTCAGACAAGCATTGGCTCCTTATTCCCAAACATACTAAGTTAAAAATTTTCATCCACTCTTTATTGTCGTGAGCAATTCTCCATCAGCCATGGCCTCTAACCCTACGTCCAAGCCTGTACTGTTCAGTCCATCACTGAGAGAGCTTTCAGCAGTCACTTCCTGAAACTCGCACAATAAACATGTTCACCCACTGATTTCACTACTTTAAAATCCTTCTCAAAACCTATCTTTTCAACTATGGTTTTCACTGGCATCCCTAGTTTTTACTAAAGTAGGGCACCTGTTTCTCCTCTGTATAGGACATTGTGATACCCATTGCTTTAAAGGCATTATATACATTCAAGTTGTCATTGCTAGTACTGACAGTGTTCTTCAGTACCCAAAAGAACATATATGGCTTGGACGAATATGTACCTTTTATATGGAATAGCCTAATAGATACATTCAAAGGTAGTTACATTTTCTGGATAGGATTTGTGAATTCTTACCTGCAGTGTCAGCCATGGCTCAGATGCTATTACTCTTGCCACTTGAGTCAGATGGTTGTGAGTTCAAGTCCCACTCCAGTGCATTACTGAGGTAGTACTACACTGTCATAGGTTCTGTCTTTCAGATGAGATATGAAACTGAGGGCCTGTCTGCCCCCTCAGGTGGATATTAAAGATCCCACGACATTGTTCAAAGAAGAGCAAAGGAGTTCTCCCTGGTGTCCTAGCCTCAACCAACATCAGTTTAACAGATTACCTGGTCATTATCTCATTGCTGTTTGTGGGATTCTGCTGTGTGCACATTGGCTGCTGTGTTTTCTAAACTACAATAGTGACTGTACTTCAAAAGTGCTTTATTGGCTGTAAAGAACTTTGGGTTATCCTGAGGTCATGAAAGATGCTACATAAATGCAAATCTTTACTGTCTTTTCCATTCCATGTGCAGTTGTGCAATTTGGCTGAAATTTCCATAGCAAGAACTATTACTACAGGAATTGTAAGCCAATTAGACAGACATGAGAGGTGACACACCTTATCTCTGCTGTAGTGGCTGCCTTCACCTGTTTACCTTTTTTTTATTTCAACATATCTCAGACTCTGATTTTCCAACTACTGATTTTTAATGTCAATTGTTTTCTTTTGTGCTTTCTTTACTAATTTATTCCTTTTAAAGAAACCGTTAAATATATAGGTAATAAAGAAATCCAAGAATGATCAAGTATCTAACATGGCAGTTATATTAATTTCCACCTACGAGATAATTTTATTTCTCTATTCAAATAATATTTTCCTTAATTATATGTTCTATCATGCGTGTGGCGAACATTGCACACTGTTGTTTTTTGTGCCACTTTCTATCAGTACTTACCTACTCTGGTAAATGATTTTTGAAAAAGTAACAAGTAATTTTTGAAACCACAGTGGGTTTAATTTAAAATAATATTATAAGCCAATTTGTTTTTGTCTCCTTTACATTGCATTTCACAGTTAAATAGACATTCTCTAATAAAACGCACTTTCTGTAATATGTGTGAAATTCTTTTAGGTGAATATTCCTGAAAATTGAACATAATATTCACTAAACCAGTTATTCCCACAGCTAGAATTGGCTTCAAAATGAAGGCAGCAGTGGTTACAGATCATGATTACAAAGATATTTTCCATGAACGTTTTAAGAAATCAAGGAAACTGAAACAACGGTTTTACTGTCTACTGTAGGTTCTTTGATCCAAAAAGGCTTTTGAGTCTAATAACAAGTTTGAGCTGGTCAATTAATGAAGTCTTTGCAAAGACTGCTTTCTCATTGCTTCAAAAGAATTTAGATCCAGTTGCTAAATTAACTGATTTATTTTAAAATAGCATGACGATAAAATTGAAGTGCTTTTGCCTTCTCTTCTAAACATCAATCAATCTGTAATCTTATGTTTTCAAAATAACCAGCGCATATCATGTTATATGGGCAGAGATTTAAATAATGATTCATTACATTGGTCCTTGTCAGTCAAGAGTTGCTGAGCTGGTCATGAAATGACATTAGAAAATGCACAGAGTGCAACAAACCACATCCATAAAATAAATCATTTACAAAAACATTTACGTAACATCTATTGGTTGAAGCAGTAACTTTAGGGGTAGAAAAACATGTTACAGACACCTTTGGAGCATTTTCCGATATGTGGAATTATTCCTGCCACTGTAGTTCAGGTGTGTCTTGGAGTTGGAAAATAAGGTGAGGATACATTTCAGCAGATCTTCACTCAAAGTACACAGGTGATTCTGGCTAATGAAAGCACCATTTAAACAACAAATTTAAAATAATGAGATGGAAATAGAGTATTAATGGCATTTCTCAAATTTTCTTTTTCGAAACTTGCTGCATGTTCAGCCCTGTAGTTTAAGATGAACAATAAAAGCCTCCTTCTACCCTATCTGAAAGTGAGTTCTATAGCTATAATTTTTGCAGTCTGAATTCTAAATATGGGATTTCCTCTGTGGTTTAATTGAAGGATGCAAAAGAGGATGAGAGTTGGGTTAGGAATCAGGTTCAGTTGCACCTGAGCTAAACTTCTAATATCCTCCTTCATTCACACAGGCATGCATGGCATTTTTGGGGATGCCTGAGTTCACCAGGGAGGAAAAGACCACGTTGCTGGACTCTAACCTGCAGCCAACAAGAGTGGCACTGCCATTATCCATATATAATCACCATGGTACTGAACTTTTTGTTACTCCAGTCCATTCAAAGCTATTTCAGGGAATGGCTACACCAATTATCTGCCATCTACAAGTGCTTCAAGCAGGTCACAGATGCATTGTTTGCCATGGAAAGCATCTTTATCACTTTCTCCATGGAAAATCAACAGTCGAATAAAAGAGCATTCAAAGTTTTCTGCATCACACAATCCCCATAAGTTTGAGAGTACCAATGATAATCAGAGCGATCAACTCTCTGAAAAAAAATTAAGGGGCACTTTGGCATGGGGGATTTTATGACCGGGGGTGAGGGGGCGCTGGGGAAACCTGTTAGAGCACTGGGGAGCTGGCCAGCCTATGAGAGTGGGGAGGGATCAGTTAGTGAACCCATGAAGGGCAGGGAGATTGGCGAACCTGTCAAGGGGGTGGTGGTGAACTTGTGACAGCAGTGGGGTGCAAACAGCCCAATACATGGGACAACCACCTTGAATAAGCACAAAATCCAGGATAATTGGACCCTGTCAGTAACCCTGACATACAATGCAATAGTGTCTGGGACAACAAGGCCTTCCACACCAGATGTTTAGGTGGTCAATGACCATCAATGAAAATTCCTGTAGGGGAATGCACACTTCCAAGGCATCAGTCATTGTTAAAATTCTTGCAGCCAGTTCAGCAACCACAGGTCAATCTTTATTCAGTTTCAGATTTATTCACAAAATGAGACATTACAAATATATAACTCCTAACTCTACTACCCACCAGCAAGTGTCAATAAGTGTCTCTCTTTATACACTTTTGATTACACCATGAGCTTTAACCACAATAACCTTTGGTGTGGCACTTCATCAAACGCCTTCTGGAATTTGAAGTACAAGACGTCCACTGGCTCCCCTTTATCCACGGTGCATGGTACTTCTTCAAAGAATTCAAATAAATTGGTTAAACATGATATGTCATTCACAAAACCATGCTAACTCTTCCTAATTACCTTGTGTTTTTCTAAATGCCCAGCTATAACTTCCTTAATGATCGATTCTAACACCTTCCCCACGACAGCCGTCAAGCTAACTGGCCTATCGTTTCTTGTTTTCTGCCTCCCTCCCTTCTTAAATAGAGGGGTTATATTTGCTACTTTCCAGTCTAGTGGAACCTTTCCAGAATCTAGGAAATCTTGGAAAATTAACACCAATGCATCTACTACCTCATTATCTACCTCTTTTAAGACACTAGGTTGAAGTCCATGAGGACCTGGAGACTTGTCAGCCCATAGCTCCATCAATCTTTTCAGTACCACTTCCTGAATGATTGTAATTTCACCAAGTTCCTCTCTCCCTTCCACCCCTGATTTACAGCTATTACTGGAATGATTTTTATATCTTCTATAGTGAAGACAGAAGCAAAATATTTGTTCATTTCATCCGCCATTTCCTTATTATCGACTGTTAACTCCCCATTCTCACTCTCTAGAGGACCGACACTCACTTTACCTGAAACAAAAACAGAAAATGCTGGAAAAACTCAGCAGGTCTAATAGCATCTGTGGAGAGAAAAACAGAGTTAACGTTTCGACTCCGTATGACTCTTCTTCAGAGCCAGAGCCTCTTCAGAGGCAGACCTTTCTTCAGAGCCTTTGAGTCATACAGTCTCGAAACATTAACTCTTTTTTTCTCCACAGATGCTGTTAGATCTGTTGAGTTTTTCCAGCATTTTCTGTTTTTGTTTCAGATTTCCAGCATCCATGGTATTTTACTTTTAACTCACTTTACCTACTCTTTTCCTTTTTAAGTACCTGTGTAAACTCTTGTAATCTGTTTTTACATTCCTAACTAGCTCCCTGTCGGACTCTAATTTCTTTCTCCTGATTAACCTTTTAGTCATTCTCTGCAGTTCTTTATATTCTGCCCAATCATCTGACCTGCCACAAATCTATGCGCGGTTATGTGCTTTCTCCTTAAGTTTAATGGTTTCCTCAGCTTCTTTAGTTAACCATGGATGGTGGATCCTCCCCTGAAAATTTTTCTTCATAGTAGGAATATACTTATTCTCAGCATTCTGAAATATCCCTTTAGATGTCTGCCACTGCTTCTCTATTGGTCTATCCCCTAGCCTAGTATCCCAGTTCACTTTAGCTAGCTCAGCTTTCACACCCACATAGTTGCCCTTATTTAAGTTTAAAATACTAGCCTTAGACCCACACTTCTCCCTTTCAAAATGGACGTAAAATTCAATCATACTGTGATCACTACTACTTAGGGATGCCTTTACCATAGTGATAATGTCACTGGGTTAGTAATCCAAAGGCCCAGGATAATGCTCTGGGGACATGGGTTCAAATTCCACCATGGCAGCTGGTGGTATTTGAGTTCAATTAATAAATCTGGAATTAAAAGCTAGTCTTAGTAACGCTGTGCATGAAACCACGTCAATTGTAAAAACCTATGTAGTTCACTAATGTCCCTCAGGGAAGGAAATTGGTCATCCTTACTTGGTCTGGCCATCACTCCAGACCCACAGCAATGTGGCTGACTCGTAACTACACTCTGAAATGGTCTGACAAGCTCAGTTGTATCAAACTACTTTGGAAAAATTGATAAGGAATGAAATCAGTCGGACCACCTGGCATTGACCTAGACACCGGAAATGACAAGAGCACCTGCAAAGTCCTCCTTTTGAATATCTCAGGCTTGTGCCAAAATTGGGAGAGCTGTTCCACAGACTACTCAAGCAATAGCCTAACATAGTCACACTCACGGAATCATACCTTACAGACAATGTTCTAGACACCACCATCACCATCCCTGGGTATGTTCTGTCCCACCAACAGGGCAGACCCACCAGACGTAACGGCACAATAGTTTACAGTCCTGGATTTGCCCTGGGAGTCCTCAACATTTACTCCAGACCCCATAAAACTTCATGGCATCAGGTCAAACATGGGCAAGAAAACCTCCTGCTGATTATCACTTACCACCTGCACCACCTCCAGAAGGGCGTAATCGCCAGACACTGGCTCAGTAGCACAATACCGATTGAACTGGCTGAGTCCTAAAGAGCATAGCTTCTATGCTGTGTCTACTGGAGATGGTGAGGAGACCAACAAGAAGGGAAAGCCTATGTGAGCTCGTCCTCACCAATCCACTGGTCACAGTTGCATCTGTCCATGACAGTATGGGTAGGAGTGACCACTGCACAGTCCTTGTGGATTTGAAATCACATCTTCACATTGAAGATGCCGTCCATTGTGTTATGTAGCACTACCATCGTCCTAAATGGAATAGCTTTCAAACAGATCTAGCAACTCAAAACTGGGCATCCATGACACACCATGGGCCATCAGGAGCAGCAGAATTATATTCAACCACAATCTGTAACCTCATGGCCCAATATATGCCCCACTCTATCAGTATCATCAAGCCGGAGAATCAACTCTAGTTCAATGAAGAGTGCAGGAGGGTATAGCAAGATCAGCAATAGACATGTATAGAAATGAGGTGTCAACCTGGTCAAGCTGCAACACAGGACTATTTGTGTGCCAAACCATGTCAGCAGCATGCAATAGACAGAGCTAAGCGTGCTCCCACAACCCACAGATCAGATCCAAGTTCTGCCGTCTTGTCACATCCAGTCATGAATGGTGATCGGCAGTTAAACAACTAACTGGAGGAGGACACTCCACAAATATGCACATCCTCAATGATGGGGAAGCCCAACAAATCAGTGCAAAGAATAAGGCTGAGGCATTTGCAACCATCTTCAGCCAAAAGTGACAAATAGATGACCCACCTCTGCTCCTCCTGAGGTCCCCAGCATCACAGATGCCAGTCTTCAGTCAATTCAACTCACTGTAGTGCTATCAAGAAATGGCTAAGGGCACTGGATACTGCAAAGGCTATGGGAACTGATGACATTCCAGCAGTAGTGCTGAAGACTCGTGCTCAAGAACTGGTTGTGCCCCTGGGTAGGATGTTCCAGTACAGCTATGACGCTGGTATCTACACGGCTATGTGGAAAATAGCCTAAGTCCGTCCTGTGTCAATAAACAGGACAAATCCAAAGCAGAAAATTACCACCCCATCAGTCTATTCTCGATCATCAGCACAAGATTGCAGGTGTTGTTGACACTTTTATCAAGTGGCACTTACTCAGCAGTAACCTGCTCATTGATGCTCAGTTTGTGTTCTGCCAAGGCCACTCAGCTCCTGACCTCATGAAAGCCTTGATCCAAGCATGGGCACAATGGCTGAACCCAAGAGGTGAGGTGAGAGTGACTGCCCTTGACTTCAAGGCAGCATTTGACCGAGTTTTGGCATCAAGGTGCCCCAGCAAAGCTGCAGTTAATGGGAATCGGGGGAAAACTCTCCACTGGTTAGAGTCATATCTACCACAAAGGAAGATGGTTGTGGTTGTTGGAAGTCAATCATCTCAGTCCAGGAGTTGCTCAGGGTAGTGTCCTTGGCCCAACTGTCTTCAGCTGCTTCACCAATCACCTTCCCTCCATCATGAGGTCAGAAGTGGGGATGTTCGCTGATGATTGCACAATGTTCATCATCATTTACGGCTCCTCAGATACTGAAGCAGTTCATGTCCGTATGCAGCAAGACCTGGTCAATATTCAGGCTTGTGCTAATAAATGGCAAATAATATTCATGCCACACAAGTGCCAAACAATGACCATCTGCAACAAGAGAAAACCTAACCATCTCCCTTTGACATTCAAAGGTATTACCCTCAACCCCACTATTAACATCCTGGGTGTTACCATTGACCAGAAACTGTACTGCACCAGCAATATAAATCGTCTGACTACAAAAGCAGGTCAGAAGCAGGGAATTCTGTGGCAAGTAACTCACCTTCCGACTTCCCAAAGCCTGCCCATCATCTACAGGCAACTCCAACAACACTCAAGAAGCTTGACACCATCCAGGACAAAGCAGCCCGCTTGATTGGCATCTCATCCACCACCTTCATCATTCGTTGTCTCCACCACCAATGCAGAGTAGCAGCGGTGTGTACCATTTACAAGATGCACTGCAGCGATTCACCAAAGCTCCTTCGGCAGTACCTTCCAAACTCGTGACCCCCTACCACCTAGAAGGACAGATGCATGGTAACACGTCCACCTGTAAGGTCCCCTCCAAGTCACACACCATCCTGACTTGAAACCACATCGCTGTTCCTTCACTGTCACTGGGTCAAAATCCTGGAACTCCCATGCTAACACAACTGTGGATGAACCTACACCACATGGACGGCAGCAGCTTAAGAAGGCAGCTTATTACCATCTTCTCAAGGGCAATTAGGGATGGGAAATAAATGCTGCCTTTGCCAGCAACACCCAAATCCTGTGAACAAGTAAATAAAAAAATACTGATGAAAGTATTGGCTCTAGCTGCACTTGCTTAATGAACCAAGCCCATTGGTGCATGGTTGTTTCAACTAAACACAGGGGCACAAGGGAAGCTGGAAGAACAATAGTGATTAGAGATTTGATATTTAAGAAACAGACAGGCATTTCTGCAACCACAGACATGTATCCAGGATGATGTGTTGCTTCCCTGCTGCCAGGGTCAAGGATGCCATTGAATGGCTGCAGAGCACCGTGAGGGAGAGAGGGTGAACAGTCATGGTCCATATTGGTACCAATGGTATAGGCAGAATGTAGGTTGTGGTCCTCTGGTCAGAATTTAGGGAGCTAGCTAGGAAATTAGCAAGCAGAGCCTCAAAAGTAGTAATCTCCAGATTACTCAGTATCGCGTGCAAATAAGTATAAAAATAGGAGGATAAACCACTTTAATGCGTGGCTGAAAAAATGGTGCAGGAGTTAGATTTCTTGGACATTGGGACTAGCTCTGGGGGGATGGGCCCTGTAGAGGCTGGATGGAACGCACCTAAACAGAGCCGGGACCAATTTCCTTGAGGGGTGATTTGCTTTTAAGGAGGATTTAAACAAACTTGGCAGGGGTATGGGAACCAGCAGGTAATATCAAAGAGGAAAACCAAGGTGCACAGAGAATTGGGAGAGACAGATAGCATTAGAGTAGGAAATAGTAAAGTATTAGGCGGGGTCAGAGTAAGAAGGATAGTAATAAGGTCTAAACTAGGTTTACTGTGCATGTACGTGAAGGTTTTGAGTGTGGTAAATCAGGTTGGTGAGCTGCAGACACAGGTAGCCATGATCAAGCATGATGTTGTCGTAATAACAGAGACCTAGCTCAAAGAAGCACAGGACTGGGTAATAAATGTTCCTGGGTACAAGGCGTTTAAGAAAAATAGAGAAGGAAAGAAATAGGAGGGGTAGCAGAATTGATTAAGGAGAACATTACAGCGTTGGAGAGAGGATGTCCCAGAGGGGTCAAGAACAGAATCAATTTGGTTAAAGTTAAGAAATAATAGAGGTACCATTACAATGTTGGGTGTATTCTATAGGTGACCAACCAGTGGGAAAGATGTAAAGGAAATTGCAAGGAAAGAAAAGTGAAAGAGTTATAGAGTAGTTATAATGGGGGACTTTAATTATCCGAATATAAACTGTGATAGTAGTAGCATAAAGGGAAAAGAGGGACAAGAGTTTCTACAGTGTGTTCAGGAGAATTTTCTATAGCAGTATGTTCCCAGTCCAATGAGAAAGGAGGCACTGCTAGACCTGGTCATTGGAAATGTGGTGGGCCAAGTGGATCTAGTGTCCGTAGGGGAACGGAACATTTAGGAGACAGTGACCATTGTATTATTTGGTTTAGGTTGGCTATAGAAAAGGATCAATTTAGAGTGAGAATAATTAACTGGAGGAAAGCCAACCTCAATGTGGTAAGAATGGATCTGACCTCGATAAATTGGGTTCAAATGTTGGCAGGAAAAACTGTGTCTAAACAATTGTCTGCCTTTAAAGAAGAGATAGTTTGGGTGCAGTCAAGATATATTCCCATGAGGGGGAAATTTAGGGCAAACAAATCCAAACTTCCCTGGATGACAAAAGATATAATGATTAAGATGAAGAAGAAAAGGTGTGCTTCTGACAGATGTCAGGTGGATAACAGAACCGAGAATGAGGCTGAATATAGAAGGTTCAGAGAGGACTTCATAAGGCAAATAAAAGAAGCAGACAGAGTATGGAAATAGACTGGGAACTAAAATAAAGGGGAATCCAGAAGTGTTCTATAGGGATATAGATAGTAAAAGGAGGATTGCGGCTGAATAGGGACCAAAAAGAGGAAGAAAGGGCATGGCTGAAATATTAATTGAATACTTTGCTTTTGTCTATATCAAGGACAAAGATGCTTTGCTGGTGATGGTGAAATTGGAAGTAATTCAGACAGTTAAAGGGTTTAAAATTGATAAAGAGGAGGTATTGGCTAGACTGGCTGAACTTAAAGTTGATAAGGCACCAGGACTGGATGAGATCACCCAAGGACACTGAGGAAAGGGAGAATGGAAATTGTGGAGACACTGGCCATAAATTTTCAGCCTTCCTTAGACTCAGGGTTGGTGCCAGAGGACTAGAGAATTGCAAATGTTGCCTTTGTTCAAAATATGGCGTGAAGATATTCCCAGCAACTATGGGCCTGTCAGTTTAACCACAGTGGTGCAGAAGCTTCTGGAAGCAATAATTTGGCACAAAATCTATAGTCACTTGGGCAAATGTGGATAAATTAAAGAAAGCCAGCATCGTTCGAGTTTTTTTGATGAGGCAACAGAGAGGGTTGATGAGGGTAATGCTGTTGTTGTGGTGTACATGGACTTCCAAAAGGCATTTATTGAAGTACAACAGAACAAACCTTTGAGCAAAGTTAAAATTCACAGGATAAAAGGGGCAGTAGCAGTACAAAATTGGCTGAGTGACAGGAAGCAGAGAGTAATGGTGAATGGTTATTTCTCAGACTGGAGGAAGATTATTATGGAGTCCCCAGGGGTCAGTGTTGGGACCCCTGCTTTTCTTGATATATATTAGTGGCCTAGACCCTGGTGTACAAGGCACAATTTCAAAATTTGCAGACGATACAAATCTTGGAAGTATTGTGGACTGTGAGGAGGATAGTTTAGAGCAGGCTGGTCCAAGGGGTGGGTTGGCCACATTTCAAAATTTTTCTCACTCAAGCGGCCAATGTGCAAATTGCGGAAAGATAAAATTTGGCACAAATTAAACATGAATTTCAAATAAAAACCTGAGGTATGGAAAGAAAAACTTGCTGAGCAAAATAAAATCAAGGCAATGAATTGATTTTTAAAAATGAGTAATAGATAAAGATGAGTATTAGAGCGGGATAAGGTGACTGTGTGTATGCCCAGCTCACTCCCAGCCTCAGGGTGCTCACTCACTCACCCGCACCCACTATGAGAGTGGATGAGAGTACAAGTTGGTGTGTGGGGGTGAGGGTGAATGAGAACCCTGAGACTGGGAGTGAGTCAGACTTAGACACAGACTCTCCCCCCAACACACACTCTCCTCCCTCACACTTTTACCCCTCCTCCTCACTCTCCCTCTCTCTCCATCTCACTCTCTCTCTATCCCGCCAGCAGGCACTCTCTCTTTCCCTCCCTCAAACACTTCTCTCCACCTCACACTCTCTCTCTTTCTCTCCTCACACTTTCTTTCCCCCTCACACTCGTTCCCCTTCACACTCTCTCCCCTCCACAATCTTTCTATTTCTCTCATATTGTCTCTCTTCCACCCCAACTGCGCACCCCCCCCAACACTCTCTCTCTCCCCATTACTTTTTCACAGTCTCCACTCACTCACTCAGATGTCAGTGGGACCCACTCTGGCTTGCCTGGGATCCACTCCAGCTGCCTCATGATCCACTCCAGCTCACCTGGGCCCTGCTCTGGCTTGCCTGGGCCCTGCTCCGGCTCCCTTATGCCCCGCTCTGCCTCCCTCGCTCCCTTCTCTGGCTCACCTGGGTCCCACTCCAGCTTGCCTGGGCCCTGCTTCTGCTCCCTCGCACCCTGCTCCACTGTGGCTCCCAGTTCTACAGGCCCTGGAACTTAACCTTAAAAACTTACTTTCCCACTGTTTGCTGTTTGTCAAATCACAGGCTGGTTTCTCTCTGCATTTTCTGCTGATAGGCTCATAGCATTTTTTCAAATTTAAGCCTGTGGAGATGCAATAAGTTTGGCGGGCTGTGTCCAGAGGCCTTGGGGTCCTCAATGTGGCCTGTAGGCCATGAGTTGGACGAGCCTGGTTAAGAACTTCAAAAGGACTTATAGAGAGGTTGGTGGAATGGGCAGACAAGTGGCAGATGAAATCTAATGCAGAGAAGTGTGAACTGATTAATTTTTGGTAGGAAGAACGCGGAAAGACAATATGAAATAAAGGATGCAATTCTAAAGGGGGTGCAGGAGCAGAGCAACTGGGTATATACATACATTGAAGGTGACAGGACAGGTTGAGAGAGTGGTTAATAAAGCATACAGCATCCTAGGCTTTATTAATAGGGACATAGAGTATAAAAGCAAGGAAGTCATGTTAAACTTGTATAGAACACTAGTTCAGCCTCAAATCGAGTAAAGATACATTTCTGGGTGCCACGCTTTAGACAGAATGTGAAGGCATTAGAGAGAGTGCAGAAAAGATTCACAAGAATGGTTCAAGGAATGAGGAACTTCAGTTACGTAGGTAGATTTGGAGAAGGTGTGATTGCTTTCCTTGGAGAAGAGAAGGTTGAGAAGAGATTTGATGGAGGTATTCAAAATCATGAGGGGTCTGGACAGAATGGATAGGGAAAGACTTATTCAGCTCTGAGCAAGATTGACAGACTCAAAACATGAATTGTTTCTCTCTCCACAGATGCTGCCAGACCTGCTGAGTTTTTCCAGAATTTTCTGCTTTTATTTTATATTAGGGAAAAACTGCTCCAATTGATGAAATGATTGAGAACAAGTAGAGCACAAGGTTAAATTTACTGGCAAAATAAACAATAATGACACGAGCAAAAACTTTTTTATGCAGCGAGTTGTTAGGATCTGGAATACGCTGCCTGAAAGGTAGTAAAGACGGGTTCAAATTGAAGCATTCAAGAAGGAAGTGGAATATTTCTGAAAAGGAAAAATGTGCAGAGCTACGGGGAGAAGGCAGGAGAGTGGCAGTAGGTAAATTGCTCCTTTGCAGACCCAGCACAGATACGATGGGACAAATGGCCTCCCACGCCCTGTAACCATTATGTAATTCTGTGAGTACTGTAGATGCCAGGGTGGATCAGCAGGTAAGTTATGTAAAAGCATGACATCATTGTTAGCTACCTATTGTCAGCTAAAGCAGCCTGTTCATGGGGCAGGTGGAGGAGGAGACCGTTGTATATCAATAGCACCTTGCTAATTACCCTAAAGGTATCTTTGCTAAAATATCTTAATAGTTAAGAAGAGTTGTAGAGCGGGGTTTCACTGACAAAACCTTAACCCAAGTACCTGAGTTACCAAATAAACAGTGCTGTCCGCATATGCATACACCAAAGCCACCACGGTTTTGGGTATAATCTAATTTACAACGTATATCTATCCTTTGATCTGCTGTTACTTTCATCTGCACCAGCAGAAGTAAATTCTTTATGACAAAGTTCAATTAAATTTGGAAAGTTGAAATAAATTGTAACCAATTTATTTCTTTATTAGTGATATAATCATATGGCTTGTTTCTTCCTGAATCTGCATTTCCATGTTTTGAGCTAGCGAAAAGGAATTCTATTAATTGATTAATTTCGGGGCCAAAGCTCCATATCTAATCATTCAAGCCCACTTTAACCACATGTTAACACAGCACAGTATTTAGGACTAAATTGCATCCTCAGAGTCACCATTGGAAATCTGTTGCTCCCTAACTCCCTGTTAGTCATAGCATTTATTTGTACATTTCGCATTGCTTTGTGGTAGCTAATTATCCTCAGAAGTTTGCAACAACACAGAAGAATTCACACAGGAAATGTTCAGTGTCTGATTTTTGAATGTGAAGGGTTAAAGTACAAGACTTGTCCATTTATGTCAGTAATTCATTTAAAGTACATCTTTTTCTTTCTTTTGGAAAAATGTCAAGCTGAGGCAGTGAAGGCATATCACCACCATAGCTTTTAGAAACTGCTTCTGTGCCTTAAAACAAATCAAGTTCTTGCCTTAAAGCAGAAGCTCAATGGAAACCCAGCTAGATTATTTGTCTATTGTCTTGTGGAAAGAGTTGATAGTTCCAACAGAAGCAGCTGTAATAGCTTTTTTTTTTGCATTGTACATTCTTCAAACTTGCAGGGTAAATTAATAACATTGGGCCCAGTATTTTATAAGCAGTAGATTTAAAATAATTTGTATTGAGTAACCTGCTTTAGTTATTCAAAACATATTATAGGAAGCTGTGATCTGGATTTTGTTGTGTATTAATTTGGAATTCTTTAGTAGCAATGCTAATTGTAGAAATCTTGCTGCAGGGGATATATTTAATTTACAAACAGTAATTAAAAAGAGTTCAAAGTGTTGGCTGCTGGCTGAGTTCTCAGAATGTTGCTACCTTTTCTTGAGGCAACACCATGATATTAAATGACTTATTGCTGAAGGTAATCTACATGTAAATTGCATATTTGTTAGTGATTGATCAATCCTTTTGTGTAAACAATACAGAATATGAAATATTCTTAGATATCAACCGTATAAAACTTAAAAGTCTCATATGAATATTCATGTAGTGAAGCTGCAAAGTACTTGATGTACATCCTTTTCCACTTTACTATATTTCTTTATATGGCTTATAAATCCATGTAAATGATATTTCCTTCAGGAACTTACTAGAAAATTCTGCAAACTTTGTTTTTTAGGGAGAAATTGCTCTGGACATGTAAAGTTTAGATAACCCTTTTCATGTCTTCCATTCCAATCCTATTAAATTCAGACCTTATTTGTTCAGAATTGTTGAGCTTTTTAAAAAAGATCTGTCACCTTTCTGTTTATTTCATAATTTCTTCTGTGAATAATCTTTTCTATTTGCCAAACGCTATAAGATGTTTGAGGACAGTATTACGGAGTTCCATACTGGGAATATCTTCAGTCTGACAGCTGTAGACACAATATGCCAAATAGCTGTTTTGCTACCCTTGCGCTGGCAGTTACCCTCTGAAGAGCTTCTAGGACCTATGTCAACAGGACAAGCAACTATGTGTCTCCTTAGCCAATCATATTGATGAATTGTTAATGTGTAGCATCAAACCTGAACCAGGAAGTGTTAGTTAGAATATTTAATTAAATGCCAAATGAGGTACAGAGAGCAAAACAAAGGGTGGGGTGGTGGGAAGACTGATTGGATTAAGAAAGCAAGAGAGAAAAAAGGAGATAGAAAAAAGTTAAAATAAATTGATTTCAGTTGCTTTTTAAACTCCAAAAATGGTAAAATCTGAATGAAAGAGACTCCACACTTTTAAAGTTCATTTTCAGTGCTAGAGAGGTTGTTTGCCAATAATTAAGACTCTCCATGCTATTAACATTGTACTCATTGTACGCCAGCATTTGAAAAAAAAATATTTTAAATTTTGCTAAATTTATTTAAACAATATTTTCATATTTGCTTTCTCTTTACTTCATATTTAGACCAGTAGATAGATCCCTGAATTGTTAGTCTGCCTTCTCGAGAGAACTATAATTTTTACAGATTTGATATATGTCGGTTCCTTGTAAACATCCTGGAGTGGATTTCTGTCTTCAGCACCTAAATGTTGAGCATTGCCTGACTGGAGAACAGAAGGAAATTCTGATGGCAATATTTGATCTCCTCTTAATTTAAGTGGAAAGGAAATCAGGTGAGTTCTGTTCCTGGCATGTGGTCTTCCCCAACCCCACCCAAAGATGCATAATGTTCAGATTTTAAGGATGAAAATCTGAATGACTATATCTTCTTCATTTTAATATATTAGAGCACAGATTTTATGTTTTGGGAGACTCGTCTAATATGATCAGATTTACAGAAACAAATACTACATGGGAAGATAAATATTTCTTAGAATAACCAAGTTGGCCTGATTCCTGCAAACAGCTCATCTCCCAGCCTAAATTTTGAAATTGCTAATGGAAGACCTCTTCCCTTTCAACTTTAGCTATTTCAGGATTATATGAGATATAAACCCACACTCAGGATTATATGAAGTATAAGTCCACACGTCACCATAAATTTTCAAGGCTGTCTGTGTCCTCGTTTGAAAACAAATTACCGAGAAAAAAGCCAAAACAACTTCATGTAGGCAATTATGCACAAATGATCACAATGTGCTCAGTATTCTATGAACCTCAAACGAGACAACAAAGAGCCTAAACACTATATGATGGAAGGAAGGAAATTCAAGGAATAGTGTTAATTTACCATGTGTATTGGATAATAATTGTCAATCAATAGACAGACATATTGCTGAAAATAGTGTACACATTAAAAACTCTGACCAAAGAGGCAGTCTGCCTTGGAGGATTATATACATCAATTCAAACTACAGATTCAGAATGCCTATGGGTTTAAGAATTATGTACAATTTTACATCGGTGTTCCGTACTACTATGTGCCATTGGCCAAGTTTGAGGAAGTTCATTGTATCGAGAGATATCCAGTGAAAACTAGTAAATCTTCAGACCCTGATTCTTTGATGGTGAAGGAGGGTGAATAGGAGTGAGGGAACTAGGATCAAATCGGGTACACTAAATGTGACAAAGGGAAATGTAAATTGAATTACAAGAGAAAAAGAGAAAGAAATACAGAAAGAAAAAGTAAGAACAAAAATATAAAAAATAAAATTTTTTAAATCTTTAAAATACCCAACAATAATTTACTGCATGTGTTAATGAGACTGAACACTTTAAATGGTTTCCTTTCATGGCCAAAGAGGTTGCTTGGCATCACATTAACGTTGCGTTATCTGATTTGATAACCCAATCTTCTTCTCTGCATTGCTCTGTTTCTTTCTCACTTAAATCTTATTGTTTAAGGAGATCCACTGTTGGCCACTAAGATCCCAGATGCCCCATTGCCTCAGCATGGGGCATTATAAGCTTGTACTGCCAGCAAATTGTGGCACAAAAACATTTTGAGCTAAGAGGCATAGGAAAAATCTCATGGCATATGCTCCAACAAGATCCAGTCCAACATTCAGCAGCAAAGTTTAATGGGCAATTAAGGTGCAAATTCAGCAAGTTCTAAAAAATAACAGGTTGGCTTAGGGTTAGATGCTGTGTATATGAAGCAAACAGTGAAGCAATACTAAATGACCAGCAAGTTATGGAGATTCACCGAATTTACAGCATATCTCTTGTTTCTCTAAATTGGTGGTCAATTTGCATGGTAAAAAAATGCAATAGCCCTCTCTGGTGTTTCACACATTAGTGCCCATGCTCTTGCTCTATTTCTTAGCTTTGTGCATGTCTTCAGTAAAATACTTGAGCTTCAAATTCTGTTAAAAGACAGATGCTGTTATTTTGTTTACTATTAAATCTACATAATTTTGAGGGTGCCATGCCCATATAGTTATGCTCGTGAATTTATGAAAAATAGACATTTATTTTTAAAAGCAGAATGAAAAATGGACAATTTATCTTGAAACAAAATGGAGTCAAAGGAAGGGAGGTGGTCAACTGATCTCCCTCCTTGTACGCAAAAATACATGAAACTGCCCAAGGCTGGAAGTAGCCTGTTTGTCCGGTCAGGATGTTAAAATGTAATTTACCTTTTTGGGACAGTCCATTGAAGAGACGTTTAAAAATACAACGGGTCTCTCCTGTGGAGTTAACCGTTCCTATTGTTTAAATGTCTACAGAAACTGATGTACAATGGCCACATAAACTTAGTGGCTGGAAAATGAAGCTCCACAAAACCAGTGTGATGTAAAAAAAAAAGCATTCTATCACAAAGAGATGCAAATGGCTGAGATTCAAACCCCATTGTGTTGCCAATGCAAATGTCACCAGGGAACAATTGGGAATATTGAGGGTGGAATTGTCCCAGATTTGCACAAAATGCGGTAGTGGGCAGGAAAAAGGACGTTTTACTCGCCGGCTGCAGTGGCAGCTTTTCGCATTGGATCCCACGCCCGGTGTGTCCTGCCTCATGAATAATGCATGCACGGTAAGCACGCCGGTTCGCTAACATGGCAGCCTCTGATTCGACTGCCCCGCCATCACCTCAGACTGGCAGTAATCTGGGCGCCAAATTTAAAGGGTGCCCCTGCACAGAACTAGCACTCTCTAAGGGATCAGAAGCTGCTGAAAAAGCCATGGCTGCCAAAGGAAGGAAACGTGCTGTCCACCACATTTAGCGACACCTCCATCGGGCGCCTACTGGACGCAGTGGAGTCCCGCTGTGAAGTCCACCTATCCCCGCTCTGGGCAAAGACCAACAAGCAAGGGAGGTGTTGGCAGCGGTGGTTAGTGCCAATGCCCTGCAAAAGTCAACAGCCACCCAGTGCCAAAAGAGGATTAACGATCTCCTCTGTTCTGCCAGGGTAAGTCACTCTTCTCATCACTCTCAACCCTCACACTCACAAACCCATCACACATCCACAGGGATCTCACTCACTGCCAGTTCAAAGGCCATCACTATTCATTCTCTCACACACACCTTCATCTGCCTTTTAGGTCGCATCCTCATCCCATCCATGGCACCACTCACCACCCACACATGCCAGGCATCCTTCTCATCTGGCCTGGCAGGCATCCAGCTTACACTCTCTCCATCTGTCTTCATACAGGACAAGCTGGCACACAGCAAAAGGGAGAGGATGCAGACTGGTAGAGGAATGCTTGACATCAATGTCCTCACAGACTTTAAATACATTCATCCACTGGCTGATGACGATCTGGACCATCCCTGTGCTGACGGTGAGGCCAGCGGTACTCAACAAAGTGAGGATCCAGGAGTGCAACATCCATCAGACAACCATGCTGTGAATGAGTTCCCCTGTTCTGCAGTCCCTTGCCATGCACTATCTCTCCTTGCTTTTGCAGGCACATCTGTGCCCCCCGCAAATGCGCAGTGCCTCTTCCTTGATGTCCTATGTGCATGAGTGCTGCGGAAGGTTGTGTGCACTCACCTCCGAGTTCCCTTTGAAGTTTAAGTCACCAGGTGCACGTCACTTATGTACAGTTGTGCACGCTGATGTACCCAGATGATCCAGTGTTGAGAGATTGATCCCGACGAGCAGGACTTATAATTCGATGCTAATGTATTAAAGTGATGTTCCTGACGTGCGGTGGTGTAAAATGCAGACCCCGCCATTGACAGGCAGAGTGCACGTTCGCAAACTGGTTTCATCACAGCGTAAAGCCAATTTTTGGCCTTCTTGCCAATTTGTTTCCCTCCCCCCCACTACCCGCCTCCACGATACCTGACGCCAACAGGGCCAGAAAATTCCGGCCTAAAACTGTGGTTGCCTGACAGAAACCAGCTTATCTTATAGAAACGTTTATTAACATATATCTTACAAGCAGAAGTGAGTCAGTCTTGTAGACAGAGAACTCAGAGGGAAGAGAACCCACCCAGCAAAGAAAGGACCCTGTCTGGAATCCTCTAACAGGCAGAGAAGTGGGGCTATCATTTTACTTGCAGATTTGCAGAACCAAACCATCTTCGCTGCAGGGGCTCGACTACAACTTCAACTGGAGCAGAACCAGAAACCTACTGTTCAACGTGAATTCATGAATTCATGACCATGAATTCATTGCCAGAAACTTCCAACCTCCATTTTCTTCAGTGAACTTAAAATAAATCATCAGGCCTACAACGTTCCCAGCTTCCATATCAAAGGACAATAGCATAGTGACTTTTTGGACTCTTTAAACCCTTAACTGCATGCTACCTCTTTTGTAACTATTTTTTCTTGTATGTGTGTGTCCTGTTTGAGAGTGTAAGTAGGTGCTGTTGCAATTACATTCGAGCATTGAGAATTAAACATTTCTTTTTCCTTTTTTTTCCAGACTTAGAGCAAACCTGTCTTGTGTCCATTCTAGGGATTCACAGCACTTAATACTTTAAAACACATTTTGTTGTTGTTAGTTGAGAGGTGGAAAAAAGGGGGAACCATCCTAACATCTCTCCCCTGTCTGTAATAAAGGTCAGTAGCTCAGTCTGCCCAATGCAAATGCCCCAAACTGGACTTTTGGGCAACAACCTGATAACTGAAATTTCATGCATAGGCACTATTTTTCAAAAATTCATTCATGGAATGTGGGCTTCGCTAGCTAGACCAGCATTTATTGCCCATAGTTGCCCTTGAGAAGGTGGTGGTGAGCTGCCTTCTTGAACGGCTGCACTCCATGTGGTGTAGGTACACCCACAGTGCTGTTAGGAAGGGGATTCCAGGATATTGACCCAGCGACATTGAAGGAACAGTGATATATTTCCAAGTCAGGATAGTGAGTTTCTTGGAGGGGAACTTCCAGGTGGTGGTGTTCCAATCTATCTGCTGCCCTTGTCCTCCTAGATAGCTGTGGCCATGTGTTTGGAAGGTGCTGCCTGAGGAGTCTTGGTGAATTCCTGCAGTGCATCTTGCAGATGGTACACACTGCTGCTATCGTGCTTCAGTGGTGGAGTGAGTGAATGTTTGTGGATGTGATGCCAATCAAGCGGGCTACTTTGTCCTAGATGATGTCAAGCTTCTTGAGGGAGCTTTACTCATCCAGGCAAGTGGGGAATATTCTATCACACTCCTGATTTGTGCCTTGTAGATGGCAGACAGGCTTTGGGAAGTCAGGAGTTGAGTTACTTGTCATGGGATTCCTAGCCTCTGACCTGCTCATGTAGTCACAGAATCTATATGGCTAGTCCAGGTCAGTTTCTGGTCACTGGTAACCCCCAGGATGTTGCTAGCGGGGGATTCAGTGATGGTAATGCCATTGAATGATCATTGCCTGGAGCATGTGTGGAGCGAATGTCACTTGTCACTTGTCAGCCCAAGCTTGGATATTGTCCAGGTCTTGCTGCATTTGGACATGGACTATCTTAACATCTGAGGAGTCACGAATGGTGCTGAACATTGTGCAATCATCAGTGAACATCCCCACTTCTGACCTTATGATGGAAGGAAAGTCATTGATGAAGCAGCTGAAGATGGTAGGGCTGAAGACACTACCCTGACAAACCCCTGCAGTGATGATCTGGAGCTGAGATGATTGACCTCCAACAAACACAACCATCTTCCTTTGTGCTAGATATGACTCCAACCAGTGGAAAAATTTCCATCGATTCCCATTGACTCCAGTTTTGCTAGGTTCCTTGAAGACACACTCGATCAAATGAGGCCTTGATGTCAAGGGCAGTCACTCTCACATCACCTTGGGAATTCAGCTCTTTTGCCCATGTTTGAACCAAGGCTGTAATGAGGCCAGGAGCCGAGTGGCCCTGATGGAACCCAAACTGGGTGTCAGTGAGCAGGTTATTGCTAAGCAAATGCCACTTGATAGCACAGTTGATGACTCCTTCCATTACTTTACTGATGGTCGAGAGTAGATTGATGGGGTGGCATTTGGACAGGTTGGATTTGTCCTGCTTTATGTGTATAGGATGTACCTGGGCAATTTTCCACATAGCCGGGTAGATGCCAGTGTTGTAGCTGTACTGGAACAGCTTGGCTAGGAGCATGACAAGTTCTGGAGCAGAAGTCTTCAGCATTATTGCTGGAATATTGTCAGGGCCCATAGCCTTTACAGTATCCAGTGCCTTCAGCTGTTTCTTGATATCATGTAGAGTGAATTGGATTGGCTGAAGACTGGCATCTATGATGCTGGGGACCTCCAGAGGAGGCCAAGATGGATTATCCACTCAGCACTTCTAGCTGAAGATTGTAGCAAATTCTTCAGTCTTATCTTTTGCACTGATATGCTGGATTCCCCCATCATTGAGGTTGGGGATATTTTTGGAGCCTCCCCCTCCAGTGAATAGTTTACTTAACCACCACCATCCATGACGGGATGTGGCAGGACTGCAGAGCTAAGATCTGATCCATTGGTTGTGGGATCGCTTAGCTCTGTCTATCAATTGCAGCTTTTGCTGTTTGGCAGGCACGTAGTCCTGTGTTGTAGCTTCACCAGGTTGACACTTCATTTTTAGGTATGCCTGGTGCTGCTCCTGGCATAACCTCCTGCACTCTTCATTGAATCAGGATTGATCCCCTGGCTTGATGGTAATGTGAGGGTGGGGGATATGATGGGCCATGAGGTTAAAGATTGTGTTTGAGTACAATGCTGCTGCTGCTGATGGCCCACAGCTCCTCATGGATGACCAGTCTTTAGTTGCTCGATCTGTTTGAAATCAATCTCATTTAGCACAGTAGTAGTGCCACACAATATGATCCTCAGTGTGAAGGTGGGACTTCCCCAAAAGGACTGTTCACTCCTACTGATACTGTCATGGACAGATGCATCTGTGGCAGGCAGATTGGTGAGGATTGGATCAAGTATATTTTTCCCTTTTGTTGGTTCCCTAACCATCTGCCGCAGACCCAGTCTAGCAGCTATGTCTTTTCGGACTCGGCCAGCTCGGTCAGTACTGGTGGTGCTGAGCCACTCTTGGGGATGGACATTGAGGTCCTCCACCCAGAGTACATTCTGCACCTTTGCCTCTCTCAGTGCTTCCTCCAAGTGTTGTTCAACATGAAAGAGAACTGATTCATCAGCTGAGGGAGGGTGACATGTGGTAATTAGCAGGAGGTTTCCTTTCCCATGATTGACCTGATGCTATGAGACTTCATGAGAACCAGAGTCGATGTTGGGGACTTTCAGGGCAACGCCCTCCCAACTGTGTACCACTGTGCTGCCAACTCCGCTGGGTCTGTCTTGCTGGTAGGACAAGACATACCCAGGGATGGTGATGGTGGTGTCTGGAACATTATCTGTAAGGTATGATTCTGTGAGGATGACCGTCTCAGGCTGTTGCTTGACTATTTTGTGAGACAGCTCTCCCAAATTTGCACTATCCCCCAGACGTTAGTAAAGAGGACTTTGCAGGGTCGACATGGCTGAATTTGACGTTGATGTTTCCGGTGCCTAGGTCGATGCTGGGTGGTTGGTCCGGTTTCATACTTATACTTAAGGCGGAATCATCCATGGCTTTTGGCGTTGAGCGTGTCGGCAACATAAGTGGACAAGTAGTTCACTAATGTCCCATTAGGGAAGGAAATCTGACGTCCTTACCTGGTCTGGCCTACCTGTGACTCCAGACTCACAACAATGTGGTTGACTCTTAAACGGCCCCTGAGCAAGGACAATTAGGTTTGGTAATAAATGCTGGCCTAGCCAGCAACGCGCACATCCCATGAATGAATACATCTAAAATATGGCGAGAAGGCCAAAAATTGGTTTCACGATGTCATAAAACTGCTTTGCAATCGTCCACTCAGCCCATTGATGGTGGGCCGCGTTTCCTGCTATCGGACATTGGGGACCTCATTGTAATATATCAGCATATCATTATAAGGCCAGCCCGCCAGAATCATCCCCCCACCCCCGTCAGTGTGATTACATGTTGATGTGTTTCACAACAGCATATATAAGGCATACACTTCACGGGCTGCATTTTGAGGGGAGCTCGGGGGTGAGTACACAGTAACAATGCGTACCGCTCGCCCAGGTCGCCTGTTGGAATTCAAGGTTGAGGCACGTTGGAGGCATGGGGGCAAGGGCTGCCCTGTGGTTGAGGTGACTTGGGAGTGGGGGCAAGGACTGCCCTGCTGTTAAAGGCAGTGGGTTAAACACGTGTGGGGTGGGGGAGAAGGAAGCAGCCGCATATTAGAGAAATTTTTTATAAAGTGACCGTTCCTCTGCAGCTGAGTCAGTTCAGACGCAGCCATGTTGACCTGCATGGACCCAGGCTTCTAGCTTATCTGCCCACTCAAGCCACACAGAGGCATGAAAGTACCACCAAGTGCACCAGAGCTTTTAACCCCTCGGGCACAGACTGCAAACCAATGACCATTTTAGTGGACTGCAGAACATTTGGACGACTGAGCACGTTGTACAATCTCCTCGCCAAAGCTCGTGGTGGAGCAGTCACTGGTGGAGGCGCTCACAGCCCCTTGCAATATCGCTGGACACTCCTGGATGGATGGCCCCAGGGGGTACACCTGCTGATCCTCCTCCCTAAGGGTGTCCAAGGGCCCCTGGCTCACTCCTTGAGGGAAAGGGGTAACTGGAATGAGATCAGGCTGTCCTGCACCCTTCTCGTGTAAGCACTTTTGGAGACCAACTATGGCATCAACGATGGAGTTCAGCCCATGCAGCAATGCAGGAGCAACATGCTGGACCAAGGTCTCCGTGGCAGCCGCCATCCTACCAGTGTTGACCTCAGTGCATTGGCAAGCCGACACTATCACTTCAGCCTGAAGGCGGACAGACTCCTCCATCTTGCCTTGCAATCTGAGGAATATAGCGGACGTCCCTCGCTGATGTTTCCGAGCTTGGCTTTGCAGCTCCAGCAAGTGTGGCATAATTGAGCCCAGAGACTCGTCATCTGATTCAGACTCAGCATATTTCTGGCCTCCAGCAGTCCACTGAGTGCCGGACACCTGGGAAATCCCTGCCACCTCCTGCTGTGGATCAGCCAATTCAATGTGCTCTCCAGATTGTGATCCCGAGGCTACTGAAATGCTAGGTCCCACTGAGTTGTGTGCCTCTGCACTGGTGGAGGGTGTGGGTGAGCGCTGTGATGGGTCTTCAGGGAGGGGTTCAATGGATCCCTCTTCGGAACTTCCCTCGGGGCTTGATTGGGGGCCCAGGGTCATGGACTCTCATGGCAGTTTCCCACATGTGCCTGCGAAAGCAAAGGGAGATAATTAATGTATGACAGTAGCCTGTGAAATGGACACATCACTCACAGCATGGTTGTTTGATGGGTGTTGCACTGCTGGACCCTCACTTGGTAGAGCAGCATCGACCTCACCATCAGCACAGGAATGGTCCAGATCCTCGCCAGCCAGCTGGATGGCTTTGTTTTCAAAGTCCATGAGGACCTGGATTTCAGGCACTCCTTCACCAGTCTGTGACCTCTCCCTCTTGTGCACCAGCTTGTTCTGTGTGAATAGAGATGAAGAGAATTTAAGCAGGATGCCTGCCAGGCCAGATGATAAGTATGCCTGGCATGTGTGGGTGGTGAGCGGTCCCATGGACTGGATGAGGACAATGAATGTGTGTGTGAAAGAGCGAATGGTGATGTTCCTTGAACTGGCAGTGAGTGAGGACCCTATGGATGTGTGATGGGTTTGTGAGTGTGTGAGTTGAGAGTGACGAGAAGAATGATTTAGCCTGATGGAACGGAGGAGATCATTCATGCTCTTGTGGCACTGGGTGGCTGTCTTCTTTTGCAGGACATTGGCGCTGACCACCGCTGCCATGGCTTACCAAGCTGGATTAATGACATTGCTGCCCATCCTGTGGCCAGAGCGGGGATACAGCACATGTGGCAGGCAACCATGGATCCAAAACTGCTCAAGGGACATGTCATTGAACCTGGGGGCTGCAGTCTTCCTGCCTTTCAGGGCCTTGTCTTCTGTTCAGTCGTCATGGGCTGGAAGCACTGAGAGGTGCGCACTCGGCTGCACTTTAAATATGGTGGCCGGCGTGATGAAGTGGCGAGGTGATGAAGTGGCGGGCGAATGAGAGCCAACCCACCATGGAAATGGTGTGTTTCCGGGAATGCATAAATAACGGCAGGACTGGGACGATATGGCGTGAGAAGCCACTATTGCGTCTGACTGGTTAAACATCGTTTTACCTACCCGCTACTGCATTTGGTGCAAATCTGGTATGTTCCGCCCATTGCTTCATTTAGTGTTTTCTTTTACAAGCACCATCAGAACACCCAGAAGCTTGAAATTATTCTTGAAACCAAGGTTTCTTGGCAGCTCTACATTCTCAATGCCTCCAGTAGAACAGAAATATTTAGGGCTGACTCATAAAGCTAAACAAGTACCTGATAACTCCAATTATGTCAAATGTGTGCAAAGCTATTTTTTTGATGCAAGCATTCCTTGATTACTGCTTCTCTCTTTTTATCCAGCTCTTCACAAATTTAATTAAATCTAGCTGATAAAATTCTGCAAATATATGTAGATGTTTCAAGTAAAACTGGCTAACAATCCATTTTATCATTTTAGGATGATTGCTAACCTATCACTGCTTCTACAAATAGCTCAACAATGTACAAATTCATTGCAGATCAATTTGCCGCCTGATAAAAAATTAATGAAACTCTTCAGTTCAAAGTCCACTCATAGCTGAAGTAAGTCAGCATTAGTGTTTGTTCCTACCTGCAAATACATGACTCAACTTTATCTGCCAGAAGCAATGCTAGTTTTTTAACTTAACAGTCATAGTTGTCTTTTGCTCATGATGACCCGGATTTTCACTGAGTTGGGATGATGGGAGCCCTTTAAAAATGGTGGATAAGTCCCAATTCTGAAATTCCTGACTACATTCCGGGCTGTTTAATTTTCTGGAGTGCCTTTAAAGGGTGCGGGCTGCTTCCTGTCAGAAGCCTGCATCTGGCACTCCTGACCTGGTCAGCTCCATTGCTGAGATAGGTATCTCCTACAGCTCCTACACCTTTTCATGGAGTTGGGCCAGGTTTTTAAAGAGTCGTAGTCCACGGCCCCTTAGAGGAGTCACGAACTCTAGTCTGGATGAGGGGACCTTTTAATAGGTAAATTCAAAAGGCCCCCCCTCATTTTTTTTGTTCTTTCTTTGGATGTGAGTGTCGCTGACAAGGCCAGCATTTGTTGCCCATCCTTAACTGCCTTTGAGCTGAATGGCTTGCTAGGCCATTTCAGAGGGCAATTATGAGTCAACCACATTGCTGTGGGTCAGGAGTCACATGTAGGCCAGATCAGGCAAGAACAGCAGATTTCCTTCCCTAAAGGACACTAGTGAACCAGCTGGGTTTTTATGACAATCAACAATGGTTTCATGGTCATCATTACTGATACTAGCTTTTCAATTCCAGATTAATTGAATTTAAATTCCACCAGATGCCGTGATGGGATTTGAACCTGTGTCCCCAGTGAATTAGCCTGGGCCTCTGGATTACTAGCCCAGCGACATTACCACTAGGCCATCATCTGCCCCCTCAGGGTCCCCATGTCACCCCACCCCTACCCCCAATGTCCCCACATGCCCCCTATGCCAAATTATATCCCCACCCACTATGTCTGTTCATGCTCCCTTTGCCAAACTCTGCCCTTCCACCCACCCCCATCTCCCCTAATGCCCCCTATGTCAAGTGCTGCTCTTCCACTCACCCACTGAAGCCCTTATGCCCTCTATGTCATGCTCTGGCACTTCCATGCCCATTTTCCCACTGTAGACTTTTCAGAACCAATGAAGACCACAATGCAAATTGGGGTCTGTAAAAAAAAGCTTTGTACAAATATAATCCATTGATAAATTTCTCCTATAAAGAAATGTCTCGATGACAAACTAAAAGAGGTGTCAATCATCCAGATTCTTGGAAGTTTCAAAAACCACAAACACTTGAAACCACTTGACTTATGTCAACAAACATTGTGAAATTGACCGTAGAGATTAGCGAGCCTGAGCTATTCATCAAATAATGCTTCCTCTGGGGAACAGATGTTCTGTTATTCCCACAGCACTGAGACAGGCCTTGTAAACAGCCCACCTCAGCACCAAGCAGCCACTGTGGCTCCCTCCACATTTCTTTCTGGTTTGGCTGCCTGATTCCAGCTCATTCCCACCCCAAGGATGAAAATCCAGGCCTAAATCTCTAAATTATTCTAAATGGTGTGCTATATTTTAAAAAGAAATTTCTCAGGATTTTGTACTCCTTTAATAGGTTTGGGTGAATCACATTACTTACCTCTACCAAAATTAGGTATTATTTGATAGATTTGAACTAAAGGACAGAATTATTGGAGGTGAAATTGGTTTTCATTAAAAGTGCAAAATAGGCAATAACAAAATGGCAGCCTGTTTCAAACGTTGCCCCATTGGTCCATTACATTGAAATTCATTGAAGATAATTTTGGCCCTTTTTATCTTATATCCAGCTGTGTCTAAAGGCTGCAAAAGGTTATTTTGTGGTGCGCTTTATGCTGTATTGAAATTGTAAATTTGTAAGTACTGAATTTGTCCTCTAAGTACAACAATTTTTCTATTACTTCAGCAAAAGCATCCAGTATATTTTTACGAGGCCACCGAGGAACAATGAAGGGAAAAACTGGCAGGAAAATAAATCCCTAAAAACTGAAATACAGTTGGCCTTAATATGGTAGATGTGCTTCCATGGGTGGCTAATTCCATGAGCTGTCAATGTTCCGTGTAGTGTGCACTCCCATTCAGCCCTTTGCTTTTTGTGTGTATACACTGATACAAATAAACATTGACATTCTATCAATCTGTTAACTGTGCAGTGAAACTATTTTAACTCCAGCTCAAATGATCAGCAGATGTTGGGATATTCACTGGAAAGAAGCTTTTAATTGCCTATTACCCCTCTTTGAAAGGGTGCTGAAATATTCTTAGAAATCCACATTCAGGAAACATCCTGGGTCTGGTTCCCCAGATGTGTCTCACGATCATCAAATGAGCAAGCTGGAACATGGTGATCTTTGTGCCCACTGGATCCCAGGCCGGGAGCAGGGAAGTACACGGGCTTGGAATGCATGGCCCTGTCCCAACCAGGATATGCATATTTTTATTCATTCTTAGGCACAGTGTGGGCATCGCTGGCTAAACCAGCATTTATTGCCCATCCCTAATTGCCCTTGCAAAGGTGATAGTGAGCTGCCTTCTTGAACCGCTGCAGTCCTTGTGGTGTAGCTACACCCACAGTGCTGTTAGGAAGGGAGTTCCAGGACTTTGACTCAGCAGCAGTGAAGGAACAATGATATAGATATATATATATATATATAGTTCCAAGTCAGGATGGTATGTGGCATGGTGGGGAACTTGCAGGTGATGGTGTTCCCATGCATCTGCTGCCTATGTCCTTCTCGGTGGTAGAGGTTGTGGGTTGGAAGGTGCTACCAAAGGAGTTTGGGTGAGTTACTGCAGTGCCTCTTGTAGATGTTACATACTGCTGCCACTGTACATCAATGGTGGAGGGAATGAATGTTTAAAGTGGTGGATGGGGTGCCAATCAATCATAGACTCACAGAATTTTTACAGTGCAGAAGGAGAGAGAATTTGGCCCATCGTTTCTGCACTGGCTTTCCGAATGAGCAATTTACTTAGTGCCATTCTCCTGCCTTTCCGCTGTAACCCTGCACGACGTTCCATTTCAAATCGTTCCCTTTTGAATGCCTTGATTGAATCTGCCTCCGCCAGAGGTACTCTTAGGCACTGCATTCCAGACTTTACCACTCACTGCACGAAAATGTTTTTTCTCATATCGGTTTTGCTTCTTTTGCAAATTACATTAAATCTGTGCCCTCACGTCCTCGATCCTTTCGCAAGTAAAAAGTTTCTCACTATCTACTCTGTCCAGACTCATGATTTTGAGCACCTCTATTAAATCTGCTCTCAACTATCTTTTCTCCAAGGGAAACTCCTAACTTCTCCAATCCATTTTCATATCAAATGGGCTGCTTTGTCCTGGGTGGTGTCAAGCTTCTTGACTGTTGTTGGAGCTGCACTCATCCAGGCAAAAGGAGAGTACTCCATCACACTCCTGACTTGTGCATATGCATGACTTTCAACATGAAAAACCCAGAGCCTCAGAGAAGCTGAGCAGAAATTCAAAAGCTGGAAAATTAAAGGAGCAGCATTCTGACCTGACTGAAAGCGCCTGAAGTGAAGACACGGAGGGAGATGGCCTGAAAGAAGATTCAGAATTGGAATCAGAAAGGCAGAAGCAAAAACTCCATTGTGCAGCTGAGGACACCACAAGATCTTGAGGAGCTCTATTGTGAATGCACATAGAGCGCAAAGTCAAAGTACTTGGCAGGGTTGAGCAAAAAATAAAGTTCTAAGACAGAACGAGGTTCAAAATTTCCAGTGCTGTAAAAAAGTCAAAGCAGCCCATTTCCAAAATCACCGCAGCCAGCCATACCACATTGTGGCCAAGCTTGTTGTAAAGGGAAAAAACACAAGCGGAAGGTAAAACCTCAGCCAAAGCCGGAAATCAATTGTAAAATGGCTGAACGTCCTCCAACATCGCTGGGAAGGCCCTGAATAGATGATTGAGTAAATAGTTGCACAAAACTACAGACAAAGAGGTTGGGTCCACCATCACCGTGGGAGCTTGCCAAAATGCAACATGCACAGGAAGACTCTTTGAAAAACAGTTACTGCGGTGCCATCTTTAAAACCTGCACAGCGTTTAAAGTTGTACTTACCAGAGCTTTAAAACAACCGTGGGTAACAAATCAACATTACCAGACCAATTTGGACTGATTCAAAGGTGGAGGATCCCAAGACAATCCATGAGATTGGGGTACCACACCAGGAAGAGATCTAACTGTGTTTCTTGGGTGAGGCCAAGGATCCTGGATTCTCTTGTTGGAATGTGGACATCTCAGTAACCGATCACTTCAGCAACTTCAAATTGGACATGGGAGCTAGTGTTATATCTCAGACAAGGAAAGTGACAATGCCTGATGCCACCCACAATACAACTGTACAGAACAGGTGGCATCAAACTCCCAGTTTAAGGTACTTTGCAGGTGACACTCCAACACAGAGATAAGCAAATACAGGAGACATTATTTATAGTCCACAACAAAGAATTTTGCCTTTTAAGCAGAAAGCCTGTGTCGCCCTCAACCTCGTTCAGAATATTGATGAGGTCAATCAGCAAGGGTCTGGTTTCAAATTTAAAAAAAAGTTTCCTAAACTCATCACTGGATTGGGGTGACTAAGGATTGGATACAGTATCACTTTAAGGGAGGATGCCAGGCCCGTGTGCCTGTTCACACCATGGGGAAATATTGCACTCACTTATGAAGCAAGCGCAGCAACAACTGGACAAAATGGGGGTCATCTCCTCCATCACTCTGCCAACCGAATGCTGTTCCAGGATTTTCTCAATTCCGAAGCCAAACAGGTCCATCCATGTCAGTGTTGACCTGACACAACTCAAAAGGCAGTGGCAAGCGAAGTCCAGCCAAGGCCCCCAGTGGACGACAGCGTAACCCAACCTCTCCAAAAGCAGTGTTTTTAAAGCTTGATCTAACAATAGCTTCTGGCAACTTCCACCAGAGGAGAAGTCCAGATTGCTGACTACGTTTATTACCCCTTTTGGCAGATTCTTTTTCAACTGCTTGCCATTCAGTATTACCTCGCACCCGAGATTTTTCAACACATGATATGGGCCATTTTATAAGGCTTGGAGGGTGTCATCTGCTTCATGGATGATGTTCTCGCCCACGGAGTGACTGTGAAGGAACACGACAGGAGGGTCACAGCTGTCCCAGAGTGTTTGCAGGAAGCGGAGTTGACACCAAATGAGAAATGCGAGTTCCCCAAGACCTCTATTTGGTTCTTAGGACATATTGTCAGCAGCAAAGGCATTACAGCAGACCCACAAAAAACAAAAGCTATCAGTGAGTTTCCAACACCATAATCTATTCCAGACCTCCAGAGATTCCTGGGCATGATGAACCAGTTGGCAAATTTTCTACCCATTCTAGCTCAAGTCACAGAATCCTTGCAACACCTTCTCAAAAAAGGCCAGGCATGGTGCTGGGATGCACGCCAGGCACATCAAAGCCATGCTGCTCTCACCTGATATCCTGGCTCATTATGCCCCATCCCTGCCCACTACTACAGCAGCCTCGTCCACAAGCCTAGGGACAGTTTTATTTCAGGAACAACTGGCTGGATGTCACAGACCAGCATATTACACATCTAGAGGACTGTCAGACACAGAGATACAGTATGCTGTTATCAACAAAGAAGCTCTCGCAGTCATGTGGACCTTTGAGAAGTTCTGTGACTACATTATCAGCCTGGAAGTCGCTATTGAAATGGACCGTAAACTACTGGTCTCACTGTTAGATGAGAAGGAGCTTGAAAAGATACCCCACAGAATTCAGAGATTCTGTTTGTGTCTCATGAGATTTGCATATGAGATGGTGTATGTTCGAAGGAAACATCAAATGACTACAGACACACTATCCAGGGCCAGGGTCAACATTCCTGTGACAGCTAGTTGAGGGGTTCGAGTTGTACTCCCAATTGGTGAGGAGACAATTGATGGTTAACTCAGGGAAACTTCAGCAAATCCACCAGAAGCAGATGTGAGATGAGGAGTGTGTCCCCATCTGCAGTTACTGTTAACAAGGCTGGTCACAGCACAGACCAGGTGGCAACATCATGAAAATTTGGTTTGAACAGCAGAAACACTTTAACATGATAGATGATCTGCTAGTATACAACGAGTGGTTGGTCATTCCAGTCTCCCTTCGGCAGGAGATTCTCCAAAGAATTCACCAAGGCCACCTGGGCATTCCAAAGTGCAGAGCGCATGGCCAATCTACAGTATGGTAGCAGGGCATATCAACGGCCATTGAAGAAATAATCACAAACTGAAAGATGTGTGCACTGCACAAGGTGAACCAGAGAGAGGCCCTCATCCCCACACAGTTCCCTATTAGGCCATGGGAATGTTTGGGAATACATTTATTTGTTTTTAATGACAAGTCCTTCCTCACCGAGGTTGATTATTTCTCCCAATGGATTGAAGTGAAACAATTACACACAATGACCACAAAGGTTGTTGTGAGATTCTTGAAGAAAATGTTTGTGAGCCATGGCATCCAGGATCAGGTGTTGTCCAATAATGGCCTGCAATTCGCAAATGAATACCTCACCCAATTTTCCAGCAGTTACAGCTTTCAACACCATACCAGCTCCCCAAGGTACCCACAATCGAATGGTGAGATGGAAGGGGGTGTTCACACCATTAAAGCTCTTCTGAGAAGGAATGAGGACTTCCCTACAGAGCTTTTAACTTATAGATCCACCCCACTGCAATGTGGAATAGCCCCATCAGAGCTTCTAACAGGCAGAAAACTCTGCACCCAACTCCCAATGCCGCCAAAGAAACTCATGCCAAGGTTGACAGTCAAGGACTATCAAAATATTCAGGACTGAGAATGGTCTTACAGGCAGAGGCAGGCTTCTGCGTTCAAGAAGGTACAGCACTAGAAACCTGCCACAGTTACACGAAGGGACAGAATGTGGATCAGGGACCTTGAAAGAGAGGGCATCATTGTTTGGAGAAACTGTGACCAGCCAAGGTCACACCTCATCCATACACTGGGAGGTACAATCAGGAGGAACCTCCTCCTCATCCCTTGAGGCGAAGCTCCCACTATACACTTGAGTGAATTAGGAGAAGTCAAGCAAGTGCCAGAAACACAGACTACAAATCAAACTCCGAGTCAACAAATGTTGCCCAAAGCAACGGAGCCTACCACTCCTCCAGATGTGACTAGAACAAGGTCTGGAAGAATTGTCAAGCTTCCAGACCATCTGAATTTATAAAGTCAAAGATTTGAGCAGGGGAGAAGGGGTAGTACGATTGTAATGTAAATATGTTGGGTAAAGACTTGGTATTAAAAGGGTATCTGGCATAGCAAGGGTTAATGTGGGACTGGGAAACAGCACCACCCACAGTGTGATGTAAAGAGACACATGACCTGAGACTAGAGCCAGTTGTGGACGGACAGAGACCTGTGTAGAAGCAAGCATGGGGTTAGCTCATAGCTTGGACTATACCCTGTATATATGTACATAGTTATGTGTTATCAATAAACAGTTAACGTTCAACCACACAAGACTCAGAACCTCTTCCTGAGAGCTACTGAACAGACATACAACATACAACAAAGCCCAATTGTACTCTCACCTCTTATCCACGTTCTAATAGGAGTTATTTAATAGCAACCAAGTGTAGAAACCTTGACTGACTTTTCCCTCCCCTGATCTAAGGGAATCCTGTACCACTAACCTAGATGAAATTAGCTAACACAGCCTATACCTAAGACTGTGTGTGTGAGTCACTACTACAATGGTTGGTACTGTTACCTGCTGAGCTATTGAGGAACTCACTTACTGCAGATTAAATGAAATCAGAAAATATGGGAAATACTCAGCACATCTGTGGAGAGAGAAAAAACGTAGGATTAAGAGTTCAGGGCAAGATAATTGGTCTGTTTTTATTTCATTAAGGAACTCTACCCTTTTTTATAAAGTACAATTTTAGGCACAGTACATCAGAAATCAGGTAGTCCCTAAGACAGTTGGTCACATGAATAAGTGCTGCAGATAACCTTGTCCCATTCAAATGTTATCAGCTATGTTCAGAAATTGTTAAAAGCAATAATGCTTTACAATATTAAGAATGTGTTCGAAGTATGTTTAAGGTATGCTGAGAGGCTGAAGAGTGTAAAATTACATCCAAAAAAATTGATGCTTCACTTTATTGTGATTTAAGGTAAATGCCTCTCCTGTAGCCATTAAAATTACGAATAAAATAAGTAATTAGCATTAATCTATGCATTCTGAACAACTCCACAATGCTTGAAGCTATTTTTCCCTCAAACTCAAGCCCAATTTTAGTCCATCAAAAATTATGAATGTTATATAAGAAAAAAAATCAACATTCATTCTTTTAATTTCCTGTCTCAAAAATTACAATCTTATGAAATAAAGAATGCATATTCACTGTTAAACTGCTAATTAAGTTAACGTTTATTTATAAGATTTAAAGAATCACTGACTCAGCTAATATTGACCATTAAATGCAACGATTTCCACTGTTCCTGCAAAGGTCAAAGGACAAGGTTAGTTTATGAGCTTATTCTGCCATGTATCACTGCAGGCAGCACCAGTGAACAGCAGGATGGATAAACGCCACTCACCTCTCCATTTATTACCCCTGTCAACTGGTAAGGGATTTCTTATGTTGTGAAAAGCCCATCAACAATGAATCAGTGGAGTGAATATGACAGTTGATTTGTGAATTCAGATTATATGAAGTGACTAGATTTCAGTGGACTATGTAGATAAAGAAACTGCCATGATAAAATAGGACGCACAATTCAGCAAACAAAATTCATCATATATCTGAAAATGCTATTTCAATGTCAGGAAATAATTTGAAAATGTAAATTATTTGACAATTCATTCCTTTATGCTTTTATTTGGTGCACAAAGACAGTAAAACGTTCATTGACACTAATTATACTGCACATTAACATTTTATTACTTCACATAATCTATGTATGAATCATCATTTGTTTCTGATTTTGTCCAACATAAGATTTTAATCATCTGAAATAGATCTTGTAGGGAGTTAGTTTGATATCTCAAAAACCTTTAAGATGCCAACAATATAGTTGTTGTAACCATTGGATTAGAAATGCATACTAAGTGATCATTTCCATTGAGTGCAGTATCCAATAATTTTAATGAAATTTGCCCATGTGCCAAACATGTAAATGAAATATTGATTTACATTTGGGCTTACAGCATACTCAAAATTTTGCTGGTAACCGTGCAAACTAATTTTTTGTCTGTGTGAATTAAAATGTGTTAGATACAATAAATACTGTACAGATTATATATAATTCACTGTTAATACAGAACATAAATTTGAGTCATTATTCTCATCTGTGCATTTTAGCATGGGTTTGAGTTAATGTAGATGTTACATTGTAAATGTTGACCTCATTGACCTTTAATTTAATTGATCCCATGAACAATTAATACTAGCCTATTTATTTAGATAGAGTCATATTTTATCTTTCTCTAACATGAACTGAGAATCACTCAGAATTCTCTTTTTGTAAACTGACAGTTTTGAAAGGTGGCTTTAATGTGAATATCAGCTACTTTATTGCCTTGACTTGTGTGACCTCATCTACTCGAATGAAGTCATTCACTGAGCTAAGGAAGACAAACCTTCGTTCCAGGGAATTAATCAAGTCCATCAAGTGCCCCGCTTTACAGCCTTATCTCTAGCTAGTGAGAGAGTGAGTAGTTAGAAACTTGACAGCCACCAGATAGCCTCCTGTCCTTCACGTTATGCCAACATCAAAGGGGAACAAAGAGGTTTCCAGAAGCTGAAACTATCTCTGCATGGATAAGTGCAGCTGACATAATTTCTAGCTTGGGGATTACATTGTTTTAGAACAAGGTATTTTAGGGAGAATGACTACAATACATTGCACTGAACTTTAACTTTTTGACGATTAACTCCTCCGATAGGAATGCTCAGCACATAATCGCTTGGCCTGCCTTTTCATCCCAAGCTATCGCAGAAGCCATAAACATTCCAATTAGGCAGCCAATTAAAATGAGAAAGAACCTCCTGAATTATACAGCAGTTGGAAGCTGTTCTGCCTTTTAGTTGTCAGACTATGAAAGGTTTTTATTGCATTTGAACTGAAGGAGGTGAAAGAATTAAGTGAAACAGTTGTTTGAAAGGATTGTATGAAGGGGCAGAGCAGTGATAATAGTTCTCAGCACTAGTGTTAGAGAGCCATTAGTAGGATATAAAAAAGCATTGTTATGCTAAGGATGGACATTGTAGAAGTTAGACGGATCCATTGACGCAATGAAACTAAAATCAAATTTTATTTTATTGTTGCCTTACTGGTGAGGGGCAGGACAAGGTAGCCATTTGCAGCTTCCAGATAATAGGAATGTCCCTTAATATTGCACACTATCCTTGCAATTCTTTCCTGATGACATGCAGGAAAAGTAGATATAACTTTTGTGGGATTTTTAAAATAAAAAAGCTCAGATCAAAATAAAATAAGGAAATTTGTACCATCAGTATATATCCCAAGCACTATCAAAAAGAAATATTTTCTTCAATATTACATCGATTTTTTTGTTATTCATTTAGTCATTGGTGGCATATTGGAAAATTAAACAAATGATACCATGAATGAAGTTGCCTTTGAAGCGTTGAAGTAACCACTTGCAGTAATTAGGATATCCTTGAACAAGTGTTTCTGAAGTATTGGCTGGTTCCTTGGCATTTGCCTCCTTTCCTGCCTACTAACTAGGAAGGCTTGATCTTAGATAATTATCCACCCACTGAGCATCCAACTATGACAGTCAGTTCCCAGGGGATTCTGGGATGCCTGTACTGTTGACTGATGACTTCAAAATGCCAGAAGCGTTAGGTCTGAATGTTAAGCAACAAAATTATCTGTTTTCACTGCCTTCAATCAAAGTTATTATAGATTTTGTAATTACTTACTGTGGGAACAATTTTCTCCGGTAAGAGTAGGTGAAGAACAAATAGCACAAATGAAAAGTCTCCCGTATAGAGGTTTCATTATCTTATGCATTCAAATCAACTCTAAAAATAAGTGCCTTTGCCACAGATGTACGGCATCATTGATATGATGTACATTTCTTTCCTCGTTTATATTAAGCCTCTGATCAATCATTGCTGACAGTGCAGTGTCTTTGTGTGAGAGGCTGTAGGACAAATGTTTTACCTTGTGAGAAGAAATTGTTAGCATTTGAAAAGAGAACAGTGCAGAGAGGATTAATGGCCCACTTTGATGGATTATAATGTAGGGAAATTGCTCAATATTGATATGAAAATGTTTGTGAATTGGCTGCATGGAACTGCCAATGGAAAATGAAGGTTGTTAATTTCATCTTGTCACTATTATCAGTCCAGGCTCAGCTCTTACGAAAGGCTGGTCAACAAAGACCGATGAGAGTGCTTGAAAAACAGATGAATAGGGCTGCAGTGAAAATCGATGTAATCAAAACACTGAAATGCCCAGTGTTACAATGTCAATTATTTTGCGCTTTGTAGTAATATGATTATATGAACGAACAGTTTTCTGCTAAATACCCATTATAGAAGGCTATTTGAGGCTGCAGCGTTTGTTTCCCAACAATATAATTGTTGACTTTGTATGCAATATTTATAAAACAAGTAACTATAATCTGCTCCCCAATGATGTGTACATTTACTCATAGTATTTGGACTTAGAACTGCCAGTCGTTGGATAATTGCAATATAGTCAAAAATACATTCGGATATAAAATTTGGAGCAGTTTCATTTTTGTCAATTTTGATCTCTAAGATACAGAAGGAACATTTTTATTACAAATCTGCATCATCAATTGAAAGATTTTATCCATACAATGGATATATGCTTAATGCGGAGCACTACTTACTTAGTGTTTATTTCACAGTGTATGGCATTAATGCCCAAATCAGCAAACATTTTATTTAAGTAGTTATTGTCCACTTACCATTAACAGAGTAAGTAAATTTAGGATAAATTCAAATTTACTTTTATTTGTTCTTGGGATGTGAACGTCACTGACAAGGTCAACATTTATTGCCCATTCCAAATTGCCCTTGAGAAAGTGCTGATGTGCCACTTTCTTGAACCATTGCAGTCCATGTGGTATAGGTACACCCACAGTGCTTTTCCGTGAAGCAGTTTGATACAACTGAATGGCTTTCTATACCTTTAGAGAGGCCAGTTAAGAATCAACCAGATTGGAGTTGCATGTAGGCCAGATCAGTTAAGAATGGCAGATTTCCTGTCCTGAAAGACATTAGTGAATCAAGTGGGTTGTTCTAACAATCTAGTAGTTTCATGATCCTTACTAATGAGACAAACATTTTTAGTCCAGATTTATTAATTAACTTTTCAGTTCCCCCATTTGCCATGGCGTGATTGAACTCATGGGCAGAATTTTACATTAACCCGCTGGTGGATTTGTAGGCGGGGCGGGGTGGGGGTGGGGCTGGTGGAAGGGTGCCCATAAAATTTCTCAGATGGCCTTCCCACCAGGCTTTCACCCACCTTGACCTCTCTACAGTTTTACATGTGGATTGTCGAGGCCTAGGCTGGCCGGCCCTTGCCCCAGCTGATCAGATTGATCAATTATTAACCACTTAAGGGCCATTTGCCGCCCAGACTCAATTTTCAGGCTGGCGCAAGTTCCGGGGCGGGGAGAAGCCCGAAAAGTAACCATATATAGTCCTTGGGCAGGAGGGGGGTGGGGGGGGTGGAGAGGGTGGGTGGGGGGGGGCGGGTGGGGGGGGGGGGGGTGCGGGGGGGGGGGGGGGTGCCTTCATCAGTAATCTCCTTTTAACATCGGGCACCTCCCAAGAAAGACTGTCCCCTGCCTGTGCTCCCTCAATCCCCTGATCTCTCCACCAATACCCCCACTCCCCTCTGCCCAACCCCGTGGCCTCAACTCTCCTCCCCACCCTGAGACCCCAAAACTTACCTGATCCTAGAATCCCAGGTCTTGGACCCTGGGGACTGCTTGTAGTCCCAGTCCTGTCCACTGCAGCTTCTGACACTGCAAGACTAGAGAGCTGCTGGCGAATGAGATTGTCTGGCAGCTCTCTGAGGCAGGACTTCTTCCCGAATGAGGGTCAGATGTCCCGCCTTGAACCAGTTGACGCTTGTTGGAGCGTTAAATGTCTGCAGGGCAGGTAATATCAGTGGGATGTGTTCTCTGCCAACTCCTTGGATGGTGAGAAGGGAAACCCCGCTATCCCAAAAGTTCTGGCCCATGTATCTGGAACATTAGTCCAGATCTCTGGATTATTACTCCAGTAACATTATCACAATGCTACCAAACCATTTGGTCATAATCAAACTGTGTTTGTCATAATCTCCTTACTAATAGATTTTCAAAGTACCAAACAGGGAGTCTTGTAGTGCAGTGGGTAGCATCCCTACCTCTGAGCCAGAAGCTTTGGGTTCAAGTTCCCTTCCAGGATTTGATGACCATGGAAAGTGCTTTCACAATGCTGCCAAACAGGCTGATTGTCAGCTTGCAAATCCTTCCAACGCACCTATGGCAAATGGCAAGAGCAGGAGAGACTTCTGGTCTGCCATGCGTAATGTAGAGTGGTGCCCCTCAAGCTATAGCCCATGTCTTTAGGCTAACAACCCTGTTTCAGGAAAAGCTAGCTCCACAAAACAGAAATAAGCATGTACTGTTAACTATATTCCTCTCCGCAGTTGCTGTCAGACCTGCTGAGTTTTTCCAGCTATTTTTGTTCTTGTTTCAGATTTTCAGCATCCGCAGTATTTCGCTTTTATTTAATCATGTACTTTGTCTGCCTCATGCGTCTCTAGGTGCACAAAGTCTTCTAAGTCTAAAGTACCATCATCTATTTATTTCTGCAGAGAATATTATCTGTTTAAAAGACATCACAGAAGTATACTGAAATTCAGGAAAACCATTTCATATCTGACCTCAGTATTTACAGTCATTAATCCTCTGACAAGGATGTGTGAAAACCTGTGGCTCTGAATTCTTTTACTGTTGTTTTGTGATATTTCCAAAAAACCTTTTTCTCAGTTATTTGACTGTTTTGCAATACTTACCTGATTGTTTTTTGTTTATTTCTAGGCACTTACTTTTTTCAAGTTGTGTTTTACAAATATGTTCAGTTATAGCCTGTTATTTATTATCCTTGTCCTGACAGATAAACATGATAATAAGTAGCTCTTTGAAAACAGTGAAATCGATAAACATATGTATTTTATAAATTAAATGATATATAGCTCAATTTTAGAACATCACCTTGATGAAGAATTTACTTCAATATCTAAAAATGATTATTTCATAGAATCCCAAAAAGATACAGCACAAAATGAGGCCATTCAGCCCATTGTACCAGTCTCTGCTTTTTGGTATCCAACTAATCCAACTCCACAGTTCGTTTTCCATAGCTATATTAAAAAAAATCCTTAGGGAAGAATTATCCCCCTGTTGGGGTGATGTTCAGGAGCGGGTGCGTGCCTCTGATTGGCGCCCCTGATTGGGGGTGTGCCGCCATTTTATGTGGACGGGCCAATTAAGGCCCACCCATCATGATGTCTGCCAGGAAGCGCTATGTGCTCCTTGTGCAGGTGGGGGGTTGGAATTCCCTAAGCCAAGAGTGCACTCCTTCATGCATGTGCACGAAAGGATGCATTCATCTCCCTGAGGCTAAGTGCTGCCTCAGAGAGATTGGCGCCAAATTCAAAACTGTGAAATATAGACAAATAAAATTTCCCTGACATGTCCCCTCTTGTGACACTGTCACGTGAGTTGGGACATGTCCATCACTTTTAATTCAACTTTTGTTAAGTTTTTAAAAAAACCCGCCCATGGATGAGGTTTCATCCCCTCTCTGAAAACCGCCATGGCTCCTGGCCTGCCCACCAACCTTAAGGTTGGACGGGCAGGTCCTTTAACTACTTCAGTTAGTTTTTAAATGGCCTCAATTGGCTGTTGACAGGTTGGCGGGTGCACAGCTGATTTGGCTGTGCCCCCACTGATCTGAAAATTGAAATGACACGGGGTGTCATGGGGAGTTCTACCCAATATCATCCCGCATCATTTTACGTGTTGGCGAGCAGGCCCTGCCCTCTGCTCGCCGAACTCAATATCCTGCCCTTAGTTATTTATCCAATTATCTTTTCAGTGTTACTATTGAATTTGTTGTCCTTTGAGGAAATGAATTTCACATCACAACAACTCACTGTGTCAAAGCAAAGTGTTCTCATGTCGCCTCGGCTTCTTTTGCCAATCACTTTAAATCAGTGTCCATTGGTGATTGACCCTCCTGCCACTGGAGTCAGCCTCTCCTTATTTCCTCTATCAAAACCATTTATGATTTTGAACACCTCTATCAACTCTCTTCTTAAGCTCCTTTGCTCTAAGCAGAACAACCCCAGCTTCTCCAGTCCCTATACATAATTGAAATCCCTTATTCCTGGTGCCTTTGGTCCCTTCCTATTTCTCATCTACTTGCTGACCTACACTGGCTTCTGGTTAAACAACATCTTGATTTTAGAATTCTCATACTTGTTTTCTAATCCCTCCATGACCTCTCCCCTCCTTATCTCTGTAATCTCATCCAGCCCTACAATCCTCCAATATCAGTGCTCATCTAATTCTGGCCTCTTGAGTATCCCTGATTTTAATCCACCAAAGGTGACTGTGTCATGGAATAAAAGGGACAGTAGCAACATGGATAGAGAATTGGCTGAAAAATAGGAAACAAAGAGTAATGGTCAATGGGTATTTTTTGGGCTGGAGGAAGGTTTATAATGGAGTTCCCCAGGGGTTAGTATTGGGACCCTTGCTTTTCCTGATGTATGTTGATGATCTAGATCTTCGTGTGTAGGGGACAATTTCAAAGTTTGCGGATGATACGAAACTTGGGAGCATTGCAAACTGTGAGGAGTACAGTATAGAACTTCAAAAGGACATAGACATGTTGGTGGAGTGGGCAGATAAGTGGCAGCTGAAGTTCAATGCAGAGAAGTATGAAGTGATGCATTTTGGTAGGAAGAGCATGGAGAGACAACATAAAATAAGGGTACAATTCTTAAGTGGGTGCAGGAGCAGAGGGGCCTGCAAACATTATTGAAAGTGGAGAGAGCAGTTAATAAAGCATACAGTATCCTGGGCTTTATTAATAGGGGCATAGAGTACAAGAGCAGGGAAGTTATGCTGAGCTTAGCTGAGCTAAGACACTAGTAAGACCTCAGTTGGAATATTGTGTCCTGTTCTGGTGCCACACTATAGGCTTCTTTTATTCATCATGGGATGTGGGCATCACTGGCTAGGCCAGCATTTATTGCCCATCCCTTATTGCCCTTATTCAGTGGGCATTTAAGAGTCAACCACATTGTCTTGGGTCTGGAGTCACATGTAGGCCAAACCAGGTAAGGATGGCAGATTTCCTTCCAAGACCAAATTTACGACAATTGGAAATGGTTTTGTGGTCACTATAAACTTTTAATTCCAGATTTTTATTGAATTCAAATTTTACCATATGCCATGCTGGGATTCAAACCCGGGTCCCCAAAGCATTACTCTGGGTGTCTAGAATACTAGTCCAGTCCACTATGCCATCGCTCCTACATATTGGAGAGAGTGCAGAAGAGGTGTGCAAGAATGGTTCCAGGGATGATATACTTCAGTTATGAAGATAGATTGGAGAGGTTGGGACTGTTCTCCTTGGAGAGGAGAAGACTAAGAGGAGAATAGATAGAGGTGTTCATAACTTTCCACCTCTCTACCTCACTTTCCTCTTTACCTCACTTCCCTCTTTTAAGACACTCCTTAAAACCTACCTCCCTGACTAAGCTTTTGGCGGTCTGACCTAACATCTGCTTATGTGGCTTGATGTCATAGCTCCTGTGAAATGGCTTGGGGTGTTTTGTTATGTTAAAGGTGCTATATAAATATAAGTTGTTGCTGTTGCTCATAAGCTAGGATGCATCTCGTTGTACACCCTTATACTTTGAGGACTGACAAACTTTTAAATCCGTCTTCTTTACCTATTTTTATCCTAACCATTATTGTTTCTGGCTTCTTTGTTCTTTGTTGGTAGCGATAGATGTGAAATATTCATTAGGACCTCAGCCATATCCTCAACCTAGGTAGGCTGAGGGGATCATTTCCTTTTTGGTCCCTAATTAGTTCCACTCTTCCTTTGATTATCCTTTTACTTAATTATAAGTTTATAAAAGACTTTTAGGTTCCATTTAATATTAGCTGCTAATTTATTCTCATAGTCTCCCTTTGCCACTCTTGTTCCCTTTATTAAATCTCCCCTTTCCTTATATGCAGCTTGGTCTTTCACTGTATTAAGAGCCTAACAATCATCATTCTTTTCCTTTTACTGTTTCATTTTAATCTCTATATTCATCCAGGAAGTTCCAGTTTTGGATACCCTTCCTTTTTCACTCATGGGAATGTATCTACTCTGTAACCAAATCATGTCCTTCTTGAACACCTGCTCCATTGATCAGTTATTGTTTTGCATACCAATTTATGATTCCAATCTACCTGGACCAGATCCATTGAAGTTAGCCCTCCTCCAGTTAGGTATTTTTACACTTGATTGCACTTTGTCTTTTTCCATAACTATTCAAAAGCTGATAATACAATGATCCTAATTTTTCAAATGACCCCCTCCCCATGCAAGAAACATGCAAGAACTATAAGGTAATGATGTTGGGGGACTTTAGTTACCCAAATGTTGATTGGGATAATTTAACAATAAAGGCAAAGGAGGGGGAGGAATTTCTGAAATTTGTCCAGAACTTGCTTGTCCAGTATGTTCTCGGTCCAATTAGAAAGGGGGTATTGTTGGATCTTGTGCTGGGGAATGAGCTGGGCCAAATGGACCAAGTGTCTGTGGGTTTGGAAGGACCCTTGCTGAGTTGCTGCAGTGCATCTTGTAGCTGGTACACACTGCTGCCACTGTGCGTCGGTGATGGAGGGAGTGAATGTTTAAGGTGGTGGTTGGAGTGCCAATCCAGTAGGCTGCTTTGTCCTGGACAGTGTCAAGCTTCTTGAGTGTTGTTGGAATTGCACTCATACAGGCAAGTAGAGGATATTCCATAAAACTCTTGACTTCTGCCTTGTAGGTAGTGGACAGACTTTGGGAAGTCAGGAGGTGTTATTCACCACAGAATTCCCAGCCTCTACTCTCCTCCTGTAGCAGGAAGCAGTAAGGAGTCCATCTCATTCTCTCAGTTCCTCCACCTCCGTCACATCTGTTCAGATGATGCCACCTTCCAAAACCATGCTTCTGGCATGTCTTCCTTTTTCCTTAACCGAGGGTTCCCCCCGACTGTAGTTGACAGGACCCTCAACCGTGTTGGACCCATTTCCTGCACCTCTGCCCTCACCAATTCCCCTCCTTCCCAGAACAATGATAGGGTCCCCCTTGTCCTCATTTTTCACCCTACCAGCCTCCGCATTCAAAGGATCATCTTCTGCCATTTCTGCCAACTCCAGCATGATGACACCACCGAACACATCTTCCCCTCATCACCCCACCCTCCCCGTCAGCATTCTGTAGGGATGGTCCCTCTATGACATCCTGATCCACTCCTCCTTCACCCCTAACTACTCATCCCCTTCCCACAGCACCTTCCCATGTAATCGCAGAAGATGTAACACCTGCCCCTTTACCTCTTCCCTCCTCTTCGTCCAAGGCCGCAAGCACTCGTTTCAAGTGAAGCAGCTTTGTGGAAGCCCTTCACTCAGTCTGCAAACATGACCCAGACCCTCCTGTCACTTGCCATTTCAACACACCATCTTGCTCTCATGCCCACATGCCCGTCCTTGGCCTACTGCAATGTTCCAGTGAAACCCAACGCAAACTGGCAGAACAGCACCTCATCTTTCAGTCAGGTGTTTTACAGCCTTTGGACTTAATATTGAGTTCAACAACTTCAGACCATGAATTCTCTCTTCCATCTTTACCCCTTTTTTAATCCAATTGTTTTTTTTACGGTTTTTAAATTTTTACTTTATTTATTTATTTATTCATTTTTAAAATTCTTTGTCCCCAACCACCAGCCCCCACCCAAATCCCCACCACCACCACCACCTCCCCCCATCATTGGTTTCTATGTTGTGTTTTCACAGAGTGCTGACCCTTGAACTGTGATTAACACATTCTGTTCTTACCTTTACGTCACTATCAGCACCTTCTTTAGTCTTTACCATGGCCATTAACACTCCCTTTGTCTTGTGTCTCTGACATTTATGTCAATATATCCTTAGCTCCCACCTATCTTTGACTTTCTTTCTTGCTCCACCTGCTCCATCCCCTCTTAAACAGTACAAAATCCATCACATTTCTATTTTCCTTTAGCTCTAAAAAGTCATACAGACTCGAAATGTTAACTCTGTTTCTTTCTCTACAGTTGCTGTCAGACTTGCTGAATTTTTCCAGCAATTTTTGGTTTTATTTCAGAGGATAGTTAATTGTGCAACATTTGGTTGGTGCAGATTGGGTGACTGCTTCACAGAACACCTCCGCTCAGGCCTCAAGCATGACTCTGAGCTTCTGGTTGCTTGCTATTTTAATTCGATCCCTTACTCTCATGCTCATATTTCTATCCTTGGCCTGCTGCAGTGTTCCACTGAAGCTTAATGCATGCTTGAGAAACAGCACCTCATTTCATATTAGGCACTTTACATCCTTCGACATTAAGTTCAACAATTTCAGACCGTGAACTCTGTCCCCCATTTTGATTCTGCATTTTTGCCATGTGCTGGTCTGAATCTTGCTTTTCATGTCTTTTGCTGTCAGACAGAGCTGTACATTAAGCTATTCACATTCACTCTGGACAAATATTTTGTTTCTTTACTATGATCATTATCATCCTTGTGCCTTTTGTTCAATGACATCTTTGTCATTTAATCTCTCCACCCTCTACCTATCCCAAATGTTCCCTTTTGTTCTTTCTCCCCCTCCCTCTTTCAACGGCTTAAAACTTATCACATTTCTACCTTCCAACAATTCTGAAGAGTCATATTCGATTTGAAAAATTAACCCTGTTTCTCTCCCCACAGATGCTGCCAGACCTGCTGAACATTTCCGGCACATTCTATTTTTATTTCATATTTTCAACTGTTCCTGAATTGCTGGATGCCCTCTCTTATCAGTAATTACAGTACTATAAATGATAGGTTTCTTGGATTGTTAAATGTTGATTTAGCGCCCTTGTAATGAACACATGCAAAAAATGTAATGTAATTTTAAGATAATTCTTATTCCTCAGCAGATAAGCAAACTAAAGCAGCAATTTATCCAAATGATAGTGAAGACAGGATTATTCATAATTAAATTCTAATTTCTTACAAAGTGTATAGGAGTGGACTCATACAGAGTGTTGCATCACAGATAGATTTTACATTGGAAATTATAGACACAGAATCACAGAATTGTTATGGCGCAGAAGGAGGCCAGTTGGCCCATCATGTCTGCACTGGCTCTCCAAATGAGCAACTCACCTAATGCCATTAGCCCGCCTTCTCTCCGTAGCCCTGCTCATTCTTCCTTTTCAGATTGCAGTCTGATTCTTTTGAATCCTTCAATTGAACCTGCCTCCACCACACTCTCAGGTGGTGCATTCCAGACCCTAACCAATCACTGCGTAAAAAAGTTTCTCCTCATATCACTTTTGTTTCTTTCACCAATTACTTTAAATCTGTGCCTTCTCATTCTTGATCCTTTCACGAGTGGGAACAGTTTCTCCCTATTTATCTCATTATTATTACTCATCGACACACATTAATAATTTATTTTAACTCATTATTTTGAGATTGCATGGAAACTAAGGAGGCTGTTAATTTACAATCTTCTGCAATTTTAAACTTATAAAGCATCCCCCATAAAATACTTAACATTTTTTTTAACCTCAGAATTCAAATACAATTGAAAATATTGACAGATATGCTGGTTCATTGCAATACTGAAATTTAAAATACTAGAAATATAAAATACTATTAGCACATACAGCATTGGGTCAGTGAGAGCCTGAGAAAATAGATTCTCCTTGACTATGGACTACATCCTTCTGGATCATTTAAGTGGAGCTAGTGCAGGTACAGTAAAAGATCAGCTTGACATTGTGCTTAACTCCTTAATTAAATGATAGGATGACATTTTTTGTTACAGTTAGCACCGCTGTTCACTCCTGTTGACTGCACAAGTACTAGCAGACACATCTTCCTATACTGTCACCATTCTGAAACTGTTCTCTGATTCATGCTGTCATTTACATTTACCACATGTATATACATGAGTGTATAGTGCAGCCCCACTAAAGAAATACAAATAAGATTTTGGAGTGTCTCTTTACATTACATGTACCCAGGTACATGCTGTTTACATAATCTTTCAGGTATAGCCTTTTTCTTAAATTCTCGGGCTTTTTAGAAGCAGAAGCTAATAACGAAGGTATTTCTGCAGGGAGTTGGTTGATGGTCCACTGCCAGTTTTTGCGGCTGGTGTTTCCATGCATCATGTTGGTCACTAATATTAAATCTATCCTGAAGTATGTCAGGCTTTAGGCTGATACTATTTTGGAGCTTCCAGTTTGGTCAGTTTTGTCGTGGCAAACAGATTTTGAGATGAAACGTAATTGTATGGTTAGTCTTCAATTGGAATAGAGGAACAGATTGGCTGGGGAAAAATATAGGCCATAGAAGGTGGTGTCATAAGCAGATAAGACCATAAAAACACAAATGGAATCTTTCATTTTGTATCTAGAGAAAATACAAAAGCAGGAAATGATATTGAACTTTCGAAAACCTTAGACCACCGTTAAACTACTCTAATTAACTTTCAGCACCTGTTACTGGAAAGATATAAAAACATTTTTAAAAATGTCAGTTCGCTACATTACCATGAATCGGTTGCCATTAGAATGAAAGGGTACTGACTTCGATTTTCCATCTGGCAGGAACAGGATGGATGAGTGGTTAAAATGGCAAAAATTGGCTTACAGTCCCATTACCACCAGAAACCAGCAACCACCATTTTAACTTAGTATCTAACAGAAACATGGGCCAGCATCTTCCGGTCGGCGAGCGGGGGCAGAGCCCGCTGCCGATGCGTAAAATGACGCAGGGTGACGTCGGGCGTGCTTCCCGATGTTACCCTGCATCATTTAGATTGTCAGTTCGGCAGGTACGCATCCAAGTCAGATGCGCAGCTGCTGATCTGTCAATGGCCTATTAAGGCCATTAAAAAACCAGTTGAACTCATTAATGGACCTGCCCATCCAACCTTAAGGTTGGCAGGCAGGCCGGGACCCCAGGCGGGCTTCAGAAAAAGCATGAAACCTCATCCACGGGTGGGATGAGGTTTCAGGAGTGATTTAAAAAATGCAGAAAATTTTACAATAAATGTTATGGACATGTCTCAGCTCATGTGACAGTGTGGGAATCCACCCCCCCCCCCCACCGCCCCCCCACCACCTGCACTGGGACCGCATAACGCTTCCTGGCAGATGTCACACTGGGCAGGTCTTAATTGGCCCACCCACGTAAAATGGCGGTGTGCCCCAACTGGGGGCACCAATCAGAAGCGCACTCGGTCCCGCCCGCTCCCGCACTTCCCCTTTGCCGGGGGGAAAATGTTGCCCATGAATGTGACTCATTACTAAATATAAATCAGGGTCAAATTATGTTAGCGATTTTAACTGGGAAAATCAAAGTCCTGCCCAGTCCTAAACATTGTGTGAGTCAGTGAACTGACTGACATGATGGGAATCAGTATTTAAAGGGACTTCACTTCAAGCTCTCAGATTATTTTGATCTGTGCGCCATTTTGATTATGGATTTCCAAGGGACTTCTGAGTTTGGAGTTTGCTTCTTTCCAACTTATGGATGATATTTTTGGCTTAATTTCTTTGAAAAGAGGGATAGTTGGAGAAAAAGCAGCAGCAGCGGCAGCCTGAAAAACTCAGGCAAACATCAGGAGGGCCTATTTGGGAAGATGAGGGGCATTGCTTGTAGAAGACCTTACCTAGACCAGATCAATGACCTTTTATCCAGGGCTAAGTAGACTATATTTGTGTAGCTATCAAAGCATCAAAGAATGAACCAGGATATTTTGTTAATAGGAAGGGTTTCCACTTCATCATCACGTTGCTGCGAGAGAGGCCATGGAGCAGTTGATGGAGCATGACTTTCTGTAACCTGATCAATCCCCTTACCGTAAAACTAAGCACAAGCCTCTCTGCAGTAAAAGCCCTTGATACCCCATCTTCACCTGCTTAATTTTGTGTCAAATAATATCATAACCTTTTATCTAAACTATATATCACTGATATTCTGACAATGCAAATGAAGAAGTTGTAATATAAAGAAACTCTTGACATGTAGTAAAGCTGATTATTTTAATTTCTAGCACAGTTATCATGGTGAATTCCTGAAGAAGGTTTAGCAACACTAATAATGTCTGTTAACAGAGCTGATGGAAAGTTGCTGATGCTCATGGAGGGACCCATGTGATGCCTACTACTGAAAATGAGCAAATCCTTGAAAACCGCTATCTACAAGGCCCACCAATCTCTCTATGATGAACACCTGACTGTCCAAGCTGGAGCCTGGAGTCTACAGGGCAGCTGTTTGAGTTTCTACTAGTTGTGAGGACCTGGCTGCAGTATCCCTAGAGGTGGCCACATGCTCCTAAGTAGACTGATGAATGTTGATGCCATACGAGAAGTCACCACACAGGCTGAAAGCTGACTCTTCTATATTTTCAGTCATGTTGGTAAAATCCCTTATTCCAATACATGTGCTCTTTATGTGAAGCAAACATTTTCCTTGGTGATTTGGGAGGGGACCTAGCCCTACTGTAACTTGCCTCCTGGTCTGTTTGTGGCATTAGTACGGTACCTGCTGCTGCTCACCAGTGCTGGGCGCTGTACCATGTGCAGACCCCTCAAATTCATTCCCTACCCTGCCAAAGTGTTAATCTTTTTGCTGGTGTGTGGTTGTGATACATGATGGTGCCTTCTCAGAAGGGTTCTCCTCACTTTTTGGTGATAGATCAAGGGCAACATTAGTGGAGGGGTAAAAAAACAAGCTGTTGCCACCTTCTTGGCTGACAAGTATATTTTTTAATATGGTCAAAATAATGTACAGGTTGATACATACGTATATGTAGATAAACAGGTAGCTGTTCGTAGAATTTTAATTGCTGATCTACGTAGACATAGTGCAGATGCTTCCACTTGTGGGGGAACCAAAACTCGGATGCATAAATATAAGATATTCACCAATAAACCCAAAAGGGAAGTCAGGAGAAACTTCATTACCAAAGGTGATTAGAAGGTCAAACTCACTACCACAAGAAGTAATTGAAGCATTTAAAGGGCAGCTTGATGAACATGAAGAAGAAATAAATAAGAAGTTATGCTGATAGGATTAATTGAAGGGGAGTGGGAGGAGGCTTGTGTGAAGTATAAACACTGGCATGAATCAGTTGGATTGAATACCTTGTTTTTGTGCTGTACATTCTTTGTAGTTCTACGTAAACTGTTAGATCTTAATACAAAGTCGGGACACAAAGAGTGGTTTTGAAAATTCCCTTGAGTATATATTGAAGTGTATCCCAACTAATACCATGATTAAACTAGCTTGTGAACACATGCACTTTCATGCTTGCGTGAGTTCAAAGTGTGCAATTCAGCAGGATTTCTTCTGCCAGGTCCATGCAAGAGTGTTGTCTAGGCCAAAATCACTCTGGGCTAAATCTGACAAACAAACAGGGTATTGGATTTGACTGTAGAATGGGACTGACTCTGAAATCAGTCAGACAGAATGACATACAAACCTTGTAGCATTTCCCAACAGATTAAGGGGTGAAGAACTCACTTTCTTCATTTAAAAGGTTCTATCATGTATATTTTATTTTCAGTGAAAGGCCAAGTTCAAAAACAATTTCACTCCCTACATTTTCTGCCCATGGTTTTTGATTATTTGCAAGGAAAATTCAACTCCTGTTTACAAAACTCATAGATAAATTCAGGCAGATGTGATTAAAATTCAATTTTTTGGCTGTTTCTCTATTTTTAAGAGCATGTTTCACACCCTAGAAATGTTCTTTGACATTAATCTTAAATGTATAACAAGCTTTCCTTTGAAGAAGTTAGTGAAAGCATAAATACAGATTACTTCATTGGCTTGACAAAATATTATCTTTTGGATGCTTACAAAAATTAATTATTTGTCATGAGCACGTAAAATGGTGGTTAGTTGGGGAACTGTATTGCATTGATAGATACCTCAGAATGAGAGGAAGATACAAACAGAAACCAAATTAACATGCTTAATGCAGTTATGTCATTTTCTGTCTTAGTACATTCCTATGAAGTATTTTGGGGCAATTTCCTACATTAAAGGCAAACTATTATTGTTGACTTGTTTATAAGGTGATACCAACTACTTTCACAGACATCCACATTTTTTCACCTATGCTGAACTCAGAATTTTGCCAACTATTGTCTACCAATCTGTGTTATCAAGTTATCAAGAAAGGCCATATGTTCATATATAGTAAGTGAAATGAAAACTTCTCTAAACCTGACGTAACAAACCTCTCCCATGTGTGATGGGAAAAATAGTACAAAGGGGAGTCATTTTCTGTTTTAGTATCTGTATTGTTTGATTTTGTTTAATGCAATCATTAGTGAAGCTCTGAATAAAGATTGGCTTTGGGAGCATTCTTTACTGGACTGACATTGAACTATGCAGCAATATATCATTGCAGCCAGAAACTCGAAGGTGCTTGTGAATTATGGTGAATAAGTTTCAACTTAGCTTTATATCCTTTGCTTCATAACTAATAAATGCATTTTTTCTTGTCTTACCACTGTATAGCTATAATATTTATTTGCGGTCAATTTGTTACTTGTCATTCGTGGCCACTGAAAATTGCAGTACCATAGCACATTGCTTGCAAGCTTCTATTTTGTACATGGCAATAATTCCAGGCAAAAAAGGGTCTAAATTTGCTAGACTCCCAAACTGGATAATTCCAGCAGCGCATAAAAACAGCACACCTAAAAGGAGAGAAGCAAACTAAATTTGTCCTCGTGTCTCATCACCTCAATTTAAGACAAATGTGAGCACGACTTAGATGCTTGAATGCTAGCAGCCTAGCCAATTTCAGCTGGAGTAGGGACCATTTGTAAGTCTGGTCGTGGAGAGCCAATTGGACGGGCATGACAAGGACAGATCAGCAGCCACCCAAAGCTCCTTCTGATTCCATAAAAATTGAAATCTCCTGAAGTTAAGGGCTTTTTTTTGAAGGACCTTAAGAGATACCTTTAAGATTTACTGGTTGGGTTGCTCAGGGATCCAAAAAGGTGACCAAATATTTGATTTTTGAGGGCGGAAAGTTGTTGAAGATTGTAGTATAAGAGTCTGGTACATATAAGGTTAATGTGGGACTGAGTACAGTGCCGCCCACACAGTGATGTAAGAGAGCACATGACCTGCACCCAGGGTCAGTCTCGTGTTGGACAGACCCGTGAGCACCAGCAAGCTTGGAGATAGCTCCTAGCTTATAACCTTTACTGTATTTTGTAAATAGTTCTAAGAGTCAACAAAGACTTACAGTTACCTATTTCAGACTACAAAGACTTCTTTAGAACTACCAAAGTGTAACCAACTCCCTACAACATGGAGGCAGCTTGTGGAAAAACCCAAGACCTCACAGAAAATGCGGAGAAGAACTGAAATGCTGGAAAACTGAGAAACAAATTCAGCAAAGCAGCCTGACCTGAAAAAAAGCTCCAGAAGCAGAGGGGCAGAGGAAAATTCACAAGGAAAAAGCTCCAAAGAAAGACTTAGGGCAGAATTTTCTGCCTGTCGGGCGGGCTGGCCCGACCCAATCTCCGGCATGCGGGGAGTCGATCCACGCCGGAGAAGCGGACCCCGCCGCCATTTTGCGTGGGTGAGCCAATTAAGGCCCGCCCAGCGTGACGTCCGGCAGGAAGCGCTATGCACTTCCTGTGCGAACGGAGGGGGGGGATTCCCAAAAAGCGAGAGTGCGCTCTTTTGCGCTTGCGCATGAAAGAGTGCACATCGCCCTGAGGCTACGTGCTGCCTCAGGGAGATCACTGACACTTTTAAAAATATTAAAAATAGAAAACAAAAATCCCTAACATGTCCCCCTCATGTGTCAATGAGATGGGACATGTTCATAATTTACATAATAACTTTATTAAAATGTTTAAAACCCCACATGAAACCTCATCCCGCCGCTGGATGAGGTTTCATGTTTTTTCAATTTGCCATGGGGGCTCCTGGCCTGCCTGCCAACCTTAAGGTTGGACGGGCAGGTCCTTTAATTGTATAATTGATCCTGTCAATGGCCTCAATTGGCCATTGACAGGTCGGCAGGCACACAGCTGATTTTACCGCACCACCGCCTTCCTGAAAATTTAAATGAACCAGGATGACGTCGGGGGTTGTCCCTGACATCATCCCGCGTCATTTTACACGTTGGTGAACAGGCCCCACCCCCTGTTTGCCGACAGCAAAATTCTGCCCTTAGAAGCTGGAGGCAGAAATTTAAAATTCCTCACTGCAGCAGAAGACTCCATTGAATCTCCTTTGGAAGTCCAGGTTCTAATCCCAGAGACCTTACAGGAGTGAGTTAAATATTCAAAAACTCCAGGCTACAGGAAATCTTGCGAAATCTTTAAATAATTCAGACTCAGAAGTGCAGTTTGAGAAAAACCTGTTGCTAAAACCCAATCCTTGAGTTGGTGTCTGAACATGTGGTGTCCGAACTCACTCCGAAAAGGAAAAAAATACTAAATAATTTGGGAGAATCGTAACATCTAAACTCAGCTGAGAGAAAGCAAAAGCCAGAATTTGACAAGTTCGAGACTTTAAAGTAAAACGCTAAACAAGAGGACTCTGCAGACAGTTGATCCAGGCAGTCATTGTTGAAATTTTTTACATTTCAAGCTGAGTGCGATCACCATTGTAGTGGAGCCCACCAAAACTGGCAATCTCAGGAAATCCCTTTGCCACCAAGTGAGCAGTGATGCCATCTTGAAATTCAGAAAGCTCTTAAAACAGAACCTACACTTTTAAAAATTTAACCATGGATCAGAATCCCCACTTCCAAATCAATTGTAACTAATCCAAGATTAGACCAGTCACATAATTGGGGACTTTGGAGGAAAGGATTCCTAAGATATAGCATCACTTCAGTTTAGACAAAATGTCAGAAGCAGAGCAGGTTCATTCTGCTTTACTTGGCAGATCTGATTGCAGACGACATTATAGCAAGACAGGGAATCAATGAATCATCTGCTAAATTTGAAGAAGTACTAAATTCATTCAACATTTATTTTAATCTAAGAAGCAGTAAAACACTTGAAAGAGCTAAATTTAACAAGCAAGGCCAGCAGCCAGGAGAACCTACTGATTCATTCATCAATGAGCTGTACAGGATTGCAAAAGGTTGAGAATATGGAGACTTAAAATCTGAACTCATCAAAGACAGAATAGTGGTAGGAGGTAGGAGGTAGGAGTAACAGACAGCGCAGTCTCTGACCTCATGCAAGCAAAGGAAGATCTAACCCTGGAAAAGCAATCCAGATAGTTAGGCAGTCACAACCCTGTGAGCAGCACAGAACCATTTTAAAGGGAGAATATAAACTGTGGTGCAGAGGCCAACTCACAGTTCAGCTAGTTAAGCAACAAAGACACAGGGACAGCCCAGGTTAAGGAAATCAACACTTGAACCAGGCAGCAGAGTGACCATGCCAATGCTGTGGAGGTGAGACCAATATCCTCCAATTGCAGGCCAATGCTTTCAGTGCAACAGGATTAGACACTATGGCAAATAGTGCCGAGCATAAACTCTGAAATGTGCAGAAGGCCCAAAGATTATCTGCAAGGCCCAAGACTGCAAACCCAGAAGACATGCATGCTTCTTGGGTGAGGTCAAAGATCTTGGTTTCTCTTTTTGAAATGCAGACATTTCAGTCAATGGCCATGTAACAAAGTTTAAATTAGACACAGGTGCCAGCATAATAGTCCTTTCAGACAAAGAACCATGGCTGGTGACTCAGCAGCTAACGTCAGCCAGGAAACACCTATACAGGGCAGAAGGCTTAACGCTCCCCATGAAAGGCACCCTGCAAACAACACTGAGATAAAAGAATAAAACAATCAGTGAGACCCCCTTTGTGACCCACAACCATGACTGTTCATTACTAAGCCAAAAACCTTTGCTGAACTTAACCTGTTACCGAAGATTGACAAGATCAGCCAGCAAGGACCTGGCTCCAAGTACAAAAGGTGAGTTCCTGGAACTCTTCACAGGACTAGGGCAACTGTGAAATGCAGTCAGAATGACACTGAGAGAGGATGCTAAACCTGTGTGCCTATTTACACCAGATAAAATCCCCCACCCACGCATGAAGCAGCTGCAACAGCGGCTGGACAAGATGAAAAATGTGGGAGTCATCTCCCCAGTCACACAACCAGCTGCATGGTGTTCTGGGACAGTCCCATCCCAAAACTGAACGGGTCCATCCATATCTTCGTCAACCTGACACAGCTTAATAAAGCCATAGCCAGAGAAATACATTCCATGTCTTCAGTGGACGAAAGCCTGACTAAACTCTCGACGAGTACAGTATTTTCAAAACTGGATTGAAACAACGGCCTTTGGCAACTCACTCTTGATGAAGAGTCCAGGCTGCTGCCAACATTTATTACCCCATTTGACAAATTCTGCTTTAACTGTGTGCTGTTCGGAATCACTTTGAGTGATTTACTCAAGTAAATTCCAACAGATCCACCAGGAACAAATGCATGATGAGGAATGTGCCCATATCAGCATATACTGCCAACAAGGATGGCCTCAGCAGAGACCAAATGGAGAGACCATGAAAACCTGCTTCGAACAACAAAAACACTTCACAATTATAGATGACCCCCTGGCCTATGAGGAGTGGCTGATCACCCCAGTCTCCCTGCAGCCAGAGATCCTTCAAAAAATACATCAGGGCTACCTGGGCATCACCAAATGCAGGGCACAGGCCCAATCTGCTGTCTGGTGGCCAGGCATTTTCACAATGATTGAAGACACCACTGCAGCTTGCCAGGTGTGTGCGTTGCACAGGCAGGACCAAAGAGAATCCCTCATTCCCACACAATTCTCTACCAGGCCTTGGGAGAGGCTGGGAATTGGCCTGTTTGTTTTCAACAGCAAGTCATTCCTTATGGTGGTGCACTACTTCTCCAGGTAGGTTGAGGTGAAGCAATTATATACAACTACCATAGAGGCAGTTATTAAGGCACTAAAAGAGATGTTCACGAGCTGCGGCATTCCAGACGAGATCATGTCCAATTACGGTCCACAATTTTCAAATGAGAACCTTGCACACTTCGCTGCTGTATCCAGCTTCCACCACTGTACCTGCTCCCCAAGATACTCACAGTCAAATGGGGAGGTTGAATAAGGGTTCCGCACTGTAAAAGCCCTTCTAAAAAAGAATGAGGACTTTCCCACAACAATGCTAACCTACAGGCCCACTCTGTTATAGTGCGGCCTGGCCCTATCCAAATTCCTGATGGGCAGGAAACTCCACACACAACTTATAACCCTGTCGAAAAACTAATATTAGGGTTGATAGCCAAGGATAACCAGGACATCCAAGCAGGACAGCAGTCTTACAGGCAGAAGCATGCTTCTGTCTACAGCAGACAGTTGCCACTCCCCATTTGACTGTGAGTATCAATCATCATTTGTCCCTATATTAACCATCATGTCTGTTGTAGGGTGTTGGCTACAGTTTGGTAGGTCTGAAGAAATCTTTGTAGTCTGAAATAGGTTAACTGTAAGTCTTTCTTGACTAAACGTTCTTGACTGAACTGCTACAGAAAACTGGAGCTGCACACATGTTTTGGAGTCCACTTGCACCTTCACCCCATCCTTCATGCCTTCATTATTATCTACCTCCTCTTTTAAGTTCCTTGTTCAGTGCTGGTTCCATGTGTTATCTCCATTACAAAGTAAAGTTCTGCAGAATTCTGCAAACCACTAGCATATGGACACTCTTTGTAGATTGCCTGGTAGGAAAACAACAGTCCTGTCCAGGCGACTGAATCATTTTTAAGCTCTCCAAAGCTCTTTTTTCAAAGATCATAATTGCAGTAATATTTAATTGCATCATCAATAGAGCCTTGCTAACCTCGAGTTATGCTGTATACCGGATAATAAAAACTAATTATGTTTATCCTGAAAAACATTCTATTTTAAACAGGGTGAACATGACCAAGAATCGTTGAGGATGACCTTCAAAATGTTACAACGGCATCTCTAATAGTAAGGCTTTTCTGACATTTCTTAAATGCTTTTAAATTGGTACTTTTGTGGAAATTGAAGCATTATTGATATTCGTTTAGCTCTTTGTTTCAATGGCCAGAATCATTCCAGATTTGCACAAAGTGCAGTAGCAAGCAGGAAAAAGAACATTTTGCCTGCCAGCTGCAATGGCGGCTTTTCACACTAAATCATCCCAATCCTGCCTCATTAATCATGCATTCCCAGGAAACCCACACTGTTTCAATGGCTCTCGCTCACTCACCACACTATCTTCTCACCACTTTGGCTTGATAGGCGATGGCAATAGTGATCAGTGCCAATGCTGCACAGAAGAGGTTGGCCATCCAATGCAGAAAGAGGATGAATGATGAATGAAAGTCAAAGTGTTGACATTATTGGCCTCCTGCGGTCAGAGCAGGGGTGGAGGACATTGTGGCTGGCTCCCACTGTGTCCAGAAGTAGTCTCAGGGATGTGTCACAGATTCAGGGGGTTGCAGTCTTCTTGCCTTTCCGGGCCATGTCTTCTGTGCAGCAGCCCTGGACTGGATGCGCTGAGAGGTGTGCGCGTGGCTGCACTTTAAATATGGTGCCTGGCGTGAGGAAGTGGCAAGGTGACGGCATGGCAAGTGAATGAGAGCTCGCCCGCCATTGAAATGGCGTGTTTCCCAGGAATGCATGATTAATGAGGCGGGATTTGGATGATATGGCGTTCTTTTTCCCGCCTGCTACCGCACTTAGTGCAAATCTGGGATGATTTCGCCCCTTCACTAAGGAGACCAAAACTGCACACACTATTCAAAATGTCTCATCGATGCCCTGTATGACTAAAGCATAACATCCTTACCTTTGTATTCAATCCCACCCATAATAAAGGAAAGCATTCCATTAGCCTTCTTAATTACTTGCTGTACTGATTGTCAGCCATACTTCAGCTATCTAGAGCCTAAGGCCTGGAATTCCTTCTCTAAACCTCTGCCCCTCCATTTCTCTCTCTCCCCCTTAAAACCTTACCTCTTTGGCCAAGCTTTCACCAGCCTGAATATTGTAATACATTTTCCTTTATTTCAGTGTAATTTTGGTCTGATTACACTTTTATGAAGCGCTTAGGAGCACTTCCAAATGTTAAAGACACTATATAAATGCAACTTATTTTTAAAATGTATTTATGGATCAACATCATAAATTAAAAACATGTCTTAAAGCAGGTGCCATTCTTTAAAATAAACAAAATATTTCTTAAATTGACTTAGTTCTGATCAATCTTTCAACTTCTAAGCAGTATTGAAGTTTAGAAAGTTGATTCTCTAACTGCACATTGGGATTTCTACAATCAGTAGTCTCGCTCCACGAATTGATGGAAGGGAGAATTCAGAATATAACGAATGCCCAATCCAATATCGCCCATTGTGCACTGTCACCAAAGGGTACAGTGGAGAGAAAAATGCTCAGATGTATGTTGGGTTTGACCGATACATATCTACAGTTCACCTGCTATGCAGGCCTGTTCGCCAAGACACGGACAAACATGACGAAATATTCCCATGTATTCAGGCTTTCAAAAAGTGAAGAAATATTTTTAGAAAGAATTTCGCAGCATTGTGTATGTTTGGGGAATAAAGCTGAGTCCTACTTGTGAAACAAATCTAACAGTAGGACGTTGTGAGGGTGGGCTTTTGCCACATCCATATTAAAATAGCCAACCGTAATTAGGAAGTTTTTTCTTAGGAATGTTGTAAACTGGAACAGAGAATGCTTCACAGTTACACCATGATGAGCCTGCTGTGATTTATCTGATCTAATGAGATTTCAGTTCCATAGCAGGCTGTGTTTTAAGTTCTAAAGGGTCTTGTGACCTTAAGTCAAATAATTGAGTCTTTGAAAATACAAGAAAAAGAGTAAGTTCATTAGCTCTACTTCAACAATAACCACTTCTACAGCCAAGCTTTCAGAGCCAAGGCTGGCTTCCTTTTAAGTAATTGACGTAGACTTTCTTTAGTGGCCAGGCTAGACAACTTCTCAAACGTCAGTCAGGAAATCAGACCGTCAAAGGAAAACGGTGCATTCCTTCCACCCGGTCTGGGTCAGATCAGAAAAACACTGAATTTATGTTATTTCTGCCAAGTGCTTACATTTTCATGCCCTCCAGTTGCTTAGATAAAGGAAGTGTTTCTTCTACTATGTAAGGCTCTGTCATATTTAACTCCAGCTAAGTTTCTGACAAAATCTGCTCCTGTCTCTCTGAATTGAGCAAATGAATCTGTGTTTTACAGTTTGAAAGCTGAAAGGGTTATTGAATATCACCCGGGGAGCACAAAGTGAACAAGTCCTCATTTCTTCCTGACCTTGTGTGCATTTCCCCTTGCAAACTGTCTAGGTCTTCAACCTTCATTTCTCATTCTCTCTGTGGTCACACAGGAAGGACAGCTAAGGTTTTCTGTCCAGGCTAAACAGATCAGGTTTTGTTAAAAAGCTTCTTTAACCAGAAACGGAAGGCAATACTGTGAGCAAACTGGAACCTGGCAGAGCTATAACTTTTCATGGTTCACAACTCAATGTCGATATGCAAAAATTCTTCTTATTCCTGGCACTGCTAATGACACTTGGTGCACTGTTACACATTTTCCCACAGTTACTCTTATGTAACGTCCAAAGGTCAAAGGAAACAATTTTGGTTTTAAAAATACAAAGGAGGTCATTTGGTGAAGCAGAGCTGGCTCAGTTAAGATAGCAAATGTATCCATCCAGCTTAAAGAGATTGATTGCCTTTCTGGCAGTATACCTAGGATATACTTCTGAAACAGGAGAAATAGAAAACCCATTGTTCTCAAAGCCTGAATCCCCACTTTGTTTACTATTTCTTGCATTTTTATTTCTCTGTACTTCTGATGAGAATACCTTGTAGGAGTATTCAGTGCTTAGATTGGAAGGAATTCCTTAATTCCTAAATCAAGAATAGATTTTCAAAGTAAAAGCAGGAGCCTTGCATAGAATTTTAAACTTTTCTGCCTACCACAGCAAACACCTGACACCACCAACTTCTCCAGGGTGAGATCAATTTATTCATGCCCAATATTCCAATCACTGGAGCTTTACAGCTGGGGGAGGCGTGGGATATCTGATACTACCGCAAAGGTTAAAATGCCTGTAGCAACAGGTTCCAGGGAGAGTATTTTTGGTGAATAAAAGTTTCACCGCCTTAAAAATCATTGGTACAATGGAGTCAAGAAACTCATAAGCTCCTCAATTTGCTGTTGCATTAGAATAAATATCTCTGCAAGAAATGGGTTTGGGAAAGGATGTCCCACGTTTCCCAACAGACAAACTGCACAGAGTGGATGGGAGACGTCAGTCCATGACTCTGCAGCTACCATTACAATGACAACAAATAGATGTAAAGGAAAGATCATTTTATCCTAATATTACTGTGGGATACTTTAAAGCAGGCTTATGGGGACTGTGTGTATGTATGTTTGTGTTTGTGTGTATGCTAGTTTAATTAAACTGTAGACAGTCAAACGGCAAGGTTTGAATCATCAAAAGGGCTTAGGTGTAAAGCAGGCATTTGAAATGGAGATGGGTAAGTGAGGATGAAATCTCAGCAGATATTGTGTGAATGGAATTTGCAGTTTTAGATAAACTGAGAGGTTGTTTAATTTTCAAACGGACACGATAAGATGTTTGCAACTGGCAAGATAAATAAAGCAAAGTTATTAAGTTTATTTTTCCCGAAAATGCTGGCTGTAACGACAACATGAAACATTGTTATATTCTGAGAAAAGTGACTTCCAAAGACAGATTGAAACGATGGGATGTACAGATCAAAAGGGAAAAAAAAATATATTTAAAGAAAGCTGAAAAGCTGTTTATGGTGTGGCCATGTGAGATCTTGAAATGTGCACAGTATGAAACAGATTTGTGGGTAAAAGCCTCTAGCCACCCTGGAGAAGTTTGATGTCCCAGTAACCAAGGTTTTGTTAAAAGCCTTTGGAGTTCCATTGTCGAGTGAGAGAGAGAAAGAAGCTGTGAAATACCTTCCTTACAGCAGTAGTGGATGCTTGTGGTAATATTGCTGAATGTTTTACAGATTAAGAATCTATTTGGAGTGTTGCCTGAAAGGGGTGTGTAGTTGGGAGTTTAATTAAGTAGAAATCTTGGGAGAACTGTTATAAAATTAAATATAACTGTGAAACTGTAGTCTTCTGTGTTTATATTTTCTTTTATTTTGTTAATAAATGTTTTAATTTAACCTTTGAAATCTCTAAAGGTGGCAATGGACTCATTACTTCTGACTTCAGTGCACTAACCTTCTTGTAAAAAATACAAATTGCAAAATCATTGTGATAGCATGATGAAGTTTTCCCTTGGGATTTGGTCAGCCTGGCAAATACCATCTGCCTTATCATAACATAGAGAAAATATTTAGAGACTTCAGAACATCAGCCAAGGTAATACTGTCCATGATGACTTTACACCAAGTGGATAACAGAGCATGCATACCACAAAGTGTTCCCTTCCATTCAGTCAACCATACAGGTTTCAGAATGCTTACCATAAAGGCCAGCTCTGCAGTAGAGTACAGTTCATAACAGTGACTTATCATGACAACACTTGCCATACCGATATTCTTAATGGGCTTCACCCAAAAAATTACTTCAAACATTGCCCCAGATCTTCCGACCTCCAGATCATCAGAGACTAGATATACAACCCAAGATGCATGTCGGGACCCCACGGAAGTGCCGATGCGCTGACCTGCATGGAAATTGCTGAGGATGTTTGATCTTCAGACTGGCAATTTTCCTGATCCCTGGAACCCTCTGTGAATGTCTTTGACTCTGAGCTCGTGTTGGAAATTTCAGACAGTTCCGTGAGCCTTACCTGAATAGTTACCCAGGAAATGTTAGACAGAAAAATCCTAGTCTACTCCTGAGTAACTACAGAACTGACCCCCCCCACCCAATCACTCACACTGACCCCTCTGACTCCCCTATCGAGCCCCAACTACCTTCCTGATCCCCCCAATTATCCCAAACCCGAACTGACTACCCCTTGACTCACCTGCCACCCAACCCACCTACCATCCTACCCACTTACCTCACCCACCTATCCACCCTACCACCCTACCCATTCACTCATTCATTCATCCACCTATTCACTAATATTCACACTGGACATTTAAACTTACCATATGGCAGCTAGTGCCGGAAAAAAGGTGGCGAATTCTGTCTTCCCCACTACACTACAGCGTTGCAATGGAACTCGCTGATGGATGCTGTGCTCTGCATTTCTGGAGAAGCCTGGCAAAAAATACAGAGCAGTGTCTGTGCACGGAATAGCTCGAGCAGGGCGGCAATCCAATGATGATTGTCACATCGCAGAAGACCCAGGCCGTTATCATGGCTGTGAATAAATGTACCATGTACATGTACTCACATACATGATAGGCTGCAGGATGCTACATGGACACATTCTATCACATCTAGTTTCTCAACTCTCTTTTGCTTGTAGGTCTAAGCAATATATAATGGCAGAATGCAGAAATGGATGGTAGGGAGGCCCTTGAGCGCCTTTGAAGGGGCCGTTGAAAAAATCATTGACATGGAGGGCATAGAAGGAGTGGAGCATGGTGAAATCAAGCTCAGGCCCAGTATTGTCCTTGTCATGTTGTTTCTATACATCCTAGTCCATCATTGGCAAACACTCAAGCACAATCTTGATTATAGAATCAGTCTCCTTCCCAAATCCTTATTTACATTGGCAGGACCATTTTTGTACCTTTTCCATAGCAGTCATTCCAACTGCTGATGTTGATGCCATTCCCACCAAGTTTTGGATGGGAGTCCGTGTTGGAGCATATTAATGATTTTAGCTCTTGGGACTCATGGTGGCTCATTGCCTGCTTTGGCCCCCACAGAAAAAATCTACATTATGTGATCTAACTCCCTGCTTCCACTGGTATGTTTAATATATTTGTTGTTCATAAAGAGATTCTAAGTTAATAAAGAAAACGACTGAAAAACTAACAATACGCCATATAAAAATGCTGACAGTTAGATGTGATTTGGTGACTGGGCACCATTTGTTGAACAATCCTGAGTGCGCTAATAGCTTCATGCTGATTAAATCCAGCTCTACATCTCCATCACCTCTTTTGAAGCCCCTGCCTGCTTGTCCAACATCTAGTTCTGGGTGAGCTACAATTTCTTGCAGTTAAGCATTGGGAAGATTGAAGCCCTTGCCACAAATTCCATACCTCTGACTTTGATTTCACTTCCTTTATTGGCCATTGTCTCAGGTCGAAGTCAATTGTCGGACACCGAACTGAGCTTCCAATAGCACAATCTGTATGTCACAAAGACTATGGGCTGCATCTTCGGGGGTGGCGGTGCCCACTCTCTGATGCGTAAAATGATGTCACCCTGTGTCATTCAAAATATCAATTCGGTGAGTGCGTAGCTGAATCAGTTGCACACCCGCCGAACTGTTAAGGGCCTATGAAGGCCATTAAATAAGTAATTAAACTGATTAATAGAACTGCCCGTCCAACCTTAAGGCTGGCAGGCAGGCGAAGAGCCCTGGCAGCCTTCAGAAAAAACATGAAACCTCACCCAAAATTTGTATGAAATGTCTAAATAAAAGAAATTGACATGTCCCAGCTCAGCTCAGTCACATGAGGGGACATGTCAATAATTTTTTTATCAGCTTTATTTAATGTTTGAAACCTGAGCCGACCTCCCTGAGGCAGCACTTAGCCTCAGGGAGCTCTGTGCACTCTTTCCTCTGTGTGCATGCGTGAAAGAGTGCACTCTTGGCTCAGGGAATCCCCCTCTGCCAGCACAGGGAGCGCACAGCAGTGTCACATGAGCTGGGACATGTCAATGAATTTTAATAAAATTTTTTAAAAACTTATAAACCCTTCATGAAACCTCATCCCGCCCGTGGATGAGGTTCCATGAAAAATTCAAAGGCCGCCTGGGCTCTTTGCCTGCCCGCCAAGGTTGGAAGGGCAGCCCAGACAAGTACCTCAATTAGTTTAATAATGGCCTTAATGGGCCTTTGACAGTTCAGCAGGCGTGCAGCCGACTCCATTGCGCGCCCGCCGAACTGTGGATCGGGATAACCTGAGGTGACATCGGGACACAAGCCTGATGTCACCATGCATCATTTTACACATCGGTGAGCAAGGCCTGACCCCGCATACCAACCAGAAGATTCAGGCCCATATTCAATTTAGTGTCAAAAATATGGCCAGAAAACAATGGGAATTGTATATATGTCAATGAATATTGTCATAAAGAATGAAAAGTGCAACTCAGACAGTGAGATCTCTCCTCTTATCCTTCGATTGAACAGATCTTGCTGGAGTGGTTAGCACCAACTGTTACATTTGTTCGTGTACATTTAGGTTTTAATATATTTTGCCCACAAATTTGTTGGAAGTTGATTAAAGTGTGACATGGGCTTCAGGTCATTTGGCACCTTGGTGAACAACAGGACAAACCAATGAGGTTAAAGGATTGAGAAATAAACTGAGGAGGGACCGAGATGGAGTGTGAATTAGATGGGGTGAATTTAATGTCAAATCTCAAAGAGAAATAAAGAGAGAGAGATCAAAATGATTGGTTTAAGAGAGAGAGGGAAAAAAAGAGACAGAAAAGGGGATAAAAAAATGTCAAAACTAAAAATTTGACTTCTAACGATTAAATTTGAAATCTAAAAATTTGTCACTTTAAAAATCTTTTGAAATAATTCAAAACCTGAAAGAATGAAATTCCACTCTTAGTGGGAAAGCAAGGTTGATTAGCAATCATTCTCCTTTTAATGACGTGATTATTGTTACTAACACTGTTACTAGATGTAATTTTCTGTGGCATGTTTAATGGGCAATGAAAATCATGGGGAGGTTAAGCGGGAGTTGCTATTTCAACAAAGTTAACGGTGGAGTAACACAAATTGGCCAGCAACTGGTGGCGATTTGAAGTTTACAGGTATTTCTTCTTCATCACAAATTGCTAGCCAATTTGCACATCAATAACTGTGTACATTTAGTTTTAAGGATAATTGACCCACTGTGTTTGAGTCTGTCCTTCTTTCATCCTTATTGCATTCACCATTGCATCCTTCAACTGAGAGAAAACTAAGGTGAGAACCTACAAAGGCCCTCAGAGTGTTGTATAAATCTGTAAAAATGGACTGTCATCATGAGCATAAAGAATGAAGCATCCGGTTTAAAATGTCTCTATCATTTGTTGTTTTAATGGCATTTGAAAACATCATTTGAAGACTGTGCCTCATCTAAAGTGAGTAAATTGCTGTATTTTCATAGCCTGAGACCTCATTTGTGGCATAGTTATGACCCCTGGTTCTCGGTGTCACAACATGCGCTTAGTTACTTTCTCATGGTAGATGTTTCACTATATTGAACATAATTTTCTGTACTGATTTAGTGCACAGCCAGTGTTTTATGTCATTTTATCTGATGCCTTTGCCATTGTAGTAATACAAGCTGAAAACACTGTATAAGGTCAATGAAATAAGTATCACTTCTTCACCTCTACAGTTTCAAAATTATATCTCATCTAGAAGTACATATTTCTTTTGATATCTTTTTTAATGTATTCCTCTTCACAAAGTCACCCCCGAAGACAACAAATTAGTTCCACTAACATTAAAACAATCTCGAGACTCTTCAAAACTAGGCATAACAAAAATGGATGCCCTGCCAGAAAGGGGGTAGTTTAAGAGAGTGAATGAAAGCTTTGTGCAAGAGGTGTATTTTGAAGGGGAAGATCCAGGAAGCTTTAAGGAGGGACTGCTAGAGAGCAGGTCCAATGAGGCTGAAGACTTACCAGCCCTGGTGAGCTACAGGAGAGGGAATATACTTCAAGGAATAGAATTTGCAAGTGGGGATATAGGGCTGGAGAAGTTTGCAGAGAAAAAGTGGTGCAAAGCTATATGGGGGTGTGGGGCAAGACAAGAAATTTAAATTTAATATATTGGAAAACAGGGAGCCAATGTTGGTCAGCAGGGAGGGATCATGAGTAAGCATGACTCAGTGTGGGATGGGATCAGTCAGTAGAATTTTACAGATTGATAGTATCCAAGGTAAACAATGCTCACAAACTTTTACAAGGCTGCTATCAATGGCAGTACGTGATCAGTGAACAGTAGTTGGGATTCAAAGCGTATCTGCCAGTTTTCCCTTATTGCTACAAAGTGACTGACTTCCATAACGTGCTCCATCCACAAACCCAAAAGAAAAAAAATAAAGCTTTACAGTGTTTTTTTAAAATAACTTACAGCGATACATAATTTTATTTATATTTGAGAACAGATGCAGATCACACTTGAATCCAAAATGCTTGGATTAATTTTTTAATTTACGTAGAACTTGCATATTTTTTCACTGGAAGTTGTAAACTAATTTAGCTATGCCCTTTTTATTTCTTGGTACATCTTCACAAGTGCACCTTATTTTTTAGTCCTTACTGCACTTTTCACTTCCAGACTTTTTGTAATGATCAAAAGTGTGAAATTTCTAATCATTGAGTCCAAAAACACACAGTTTCAGCAGTGAAGAATAAAGAGTGTGACAACTGACAGAATTTAAATAATGCCTTAAATTAAATGCCTAATAAATAAATAGAAGGTTTACAATACGCAGCTGTTGTCAACGTGAAGTATTTTGTATACTAGGAAGAATGTAAGAAACATAGCCAAACAATATAGCCACAGTCGGTTAAAAGGCTGTCTAGTCTCTATGGATTCTTCATGCTGCTCATTGTCTGAGATTACTTTTTCCCTCCGATTCATTTGCATTTGAGGGACAAAGACCTTCTGTTAGAGACCCACAGCAGCTCTTCACATTTTATCTTTCAAGGAACATTGGTATCCATAGGGTGGGGAGTTTTCATTACTTCACTCCTTAAGAGTCTACAGGAACCAATACAAATCTGCCTTTTAACACAACTAACAGCACAAAAGTGGTGCTTTCTCCAAGAATAAAGCTGATGGTTTGAAAAGCTGCCTCAAGAATAGAAGCCTTTACTGTGAAGGGTTGAGGAAAGGAAGAATGCTCAGGATGGTCAGATTGCTTACACAAATAAAATTGTTAGGGGGTCTATTCAGGCTGTCTGCTCTTAGTTTATACTGTAAGGAAGTTGTGACTTCTGGAATGACAACAGAGGATTCCCAGCTTCCGATGCCTACATGTGTTATATGTCTCTGAATTATGCATGTGACTTTTATTAATACTCAGCAACAAGCTGTGTGCTAAGCATATCTTGTACCTGGCAATCTATTAAGCAGCAAAGTCACTTAACTTTTACCACTTGTGAATGAACAGAATTAGTTGTTTGCCCATTGAGTATCGATAACATGATTGCTAGACTCATAATCGCTAGAAATGTAAAATCAGCAATTTTCCCCTATTGATGGGCTTTGGTCACTAGAAGTGTTGTAGCTGCTGTGTACAAATTACACTGTAACAATGTCATTTACACTATTGTCTACTGGTGTCTGGAATACTTCTAAATTGCATGAGCATTCCACTTGAAATCTCGAAATCATACCATAAAAGAAATGACCAATAAGATGTTATTTAAGTATCAAATTGCAGTCTGTTTTACTGGTGTGCCTTATTCTTGGAATTCACTATTACTTGGAACTGTACCAACAGAGACACCACTCCTTATGTTTTTAAGGCAGTTTCTGACCTTCCAACCCGAGAGCAGACCCATCCAGTTGTTGAAGATATGAAGTATAACCACATTTGATGATGATCTGGGGTAGCTGTTAGATCCCAGAAACTTTGGGTGGTCAAAGTCTTTTTTTTCTGTTTAACGCAAACTGTAGCAGTAAACTAAGTAAAAAATGTGCATATATTCAAAATAATGTGGGTTGATTTTTTCGAAATAAAGATTATTAGGGATTTTAATGAATGCATTGATTCCTGTCAGACCATACTGTGCTGCTAAATTCTTATGATGTCACCTATAAACAGGCAAGAACTTTGACACTCACACAGCATGAAGCTACTTAAATCAGGGCCTCATATACAGGATCCCGCTGCCTGCAAAATGGCTCTAATGGCATTATCCCCAGGCCTGAGGGGCGAGCTGAATAACAAAACCCAAAAAGCTCTCTTATGTGGAAAAATAAAGCTAATCTCTGATAGTATAACCTAATCGCCTCTTGATCTGCTCTCAAGCACCTCTGAAGTTGAGCAAAAAAAACAGAAGAAAATTTTTGTAAAGCTGCAGTGTAATGTGTATGAGCACTTCAATGAGAAAATAATTATTTCAAACTTTTGCACACCACCATTATTATCGGCTGTATACTGTTTCTAAACAACCTGGCTCATAGTGAAAATTGAATCTTTATAATTCTCTGACAATTAACACAGCTGAGAGATATCCATCATAAATCCAGTTTCATAGTTTTGACCTAATTCAAGAATATTAAATCATTGGTCAGGAGGCCTCAAACATGCTTTACATTGAAAGATATACATGGCTTATTTCATTAGTAATTACAATTTATCAAGGCTTATGCAATCTTTGATATTAACATTGTCAAAGTACATATTTTTAAAAACCAGGTTTGCTTGCAGTTATCCACAGGACTTCTTACGACCTCAGCAATAAAATTTTATTGAGCAAACACCTGACCTCAAATTGGAAATTTGTGTTGGAACCAACCTAACCAACTATTATGGTTCTCAACTGTTGTTAATTTTACATTTGACTAATAAAACACAGCAGGAGCTACAGTAGTTCCCTGTAATAGGCAGTTTTAACACAGATTGTTTTGGGCTAATTTCTGAACTTATTACTCTCACTTTTTGTGAATCAAATGTAAAATATTCCAGTGCATGATTGTAATTTATTATATGTACTTTTCCAGTTTTGATAAAAGCAGAAAAATATATTATTTTAGTGAGTTAATAATATATATGAGACAATAGTACAGCATGGGAATGCTGTTTAAGAGTCCAAAAAACAGTACAAGGAAAGCAGAAAAGATTTTGTTTTATATTCTCTTGGAACACCGTATAATTAATGTCTTCTTATTTTCCATAAGGTGAAAGTGGATGAATGCAATTTTTTTTCTTGTCAATTAGACCTGAGCCAAGGAATGATAAGCTACAGGTTTTAAGGTGTGATTTGCTAAGGCCAAAAGTCATATAAATACAGTAATAGTAATCCAACCAAAACAAACGTCCTTTTTCGAAGAACAGAAATTACACTACTTTTTGGCATGAACAAATTCCTGTCAATGTTTTGATCAATTGATTGTCATTCTTATTCAAATAAAAAAGAATAGAACTCCATGTGCATGGAAAAAAAACTTAGATTTCATAGCTCCATGAAATTTGCACAGTTGCACTGATATTATTTACCTATAAATTTGACCTCTGGCATAATGTATTGAGACTTCAGAGGACATCTGCTTCCATATGTCAAATTAGTCCTGCTGTAAAATCAAAGGTTAAAACACTACATTCAAAATACAGTCCTAGTTTTTCTTTCCAAAACTAAATGAATGTTGCCTTTATCAGAATTCCTTCATTTGCAATGTAAGATAAGCCCTGATTTTCGTGATTCTCATAACGATTAGCTTCTCATCAGTGATCAACTACTTGTATTTTTGAATCTGTTCAAACAAAGCGCTTTTTGCGCATGACTTCTCTATAATGTTGCTCAGACATATTTTCATTTACTAGTGTGGTTGACAATAACAATGATTTGTTAAGCACGAGTGAGCTTTCTGCATCTTTTTTGTAGTCTGAATAAAATTTACAAGTGGCAGATAACATGTCATAATGGGTTACAGAGTAAAGTGAAACAACAACTGACAATCAAGAAAAAGGATCTAAAAATTGTAAGCTAATTTTACTCTACCTGCTCAATATTTTTTGACTTGTAAATAACCAGAAACTTATATTCATAACGAATTGCCTGAGGATTTTCTTGGCTCAGACAGGATTGATGTGTTTGTGTGCTTAATTTTCATTAACAGTTCTTTATCATTCAACAAATCGAGTACAGGAACAATGATAGCCTTGAGACTTCTCTGGGTTGTTAATGACATAAAATCGCTCACTCAATTTTGTGTGCTTTCTCCTATGAAAACTGATCTCGCAGTGAATCGCTGATGAAAAAAGTGACCTTGTAATATAATTCAAAATTCTACTATTTATCATCATTAGTGTGTGAAAGCGTCTTTGGATTCAGTTTCCTGATACGGGGAAGAATGTAGTCAGCATTAAGATGGGGGCGACTATTCAATTTAGAGGAACGCAGATTTGAAGGGAAATGATCTTTAAAGGGATGGCAGAATTAATACTGGACTGGGACACACAGTCCACAGTTGAAAGTTTCCCTACTTGTATTTCTGCACGTGGAGGAGTGTTTGAAAGGAAGACAGTTTTTGTTTCAGTTCTTGCCACATATTGTCACCATCAATCATGTTCTGTTTGTTGACTGAGCAACATGTTGTCAGTGTTTATTTCATGGATGTTCTAATGGGGTACAGAACAAAGAGCTCTCCTCCCAGCAGGCCTTTGATTTTTACACCTCGCCTATTGAATTGTTGGTTCTCTTGTTTCTTGTTAGCAATATTAGTTCATGAAAGAAAATCTATGTCCATTGTTATTTTTGTCTGCCTAATTGTATTTCAGAATGATTTATAAACTATAAAAAATGTATACTTAGCATATTTCATTCATTGCAAAAGCAAAGATATTAACTCATTAGGCAATAGAAAAGCCCTTCAATACCAGCTGGTAGCTTCATGGATATGTTCTCAAGTACCCTTTCATCATATTTATAAAAAAAACACTTTTAGATGTCAGCACTGCACACACTAGATTAGTTCAAATCAGCATCACATAACTAGTTCCATTAGCTGAGTAGAACATTCCACAAAGGAGTTGGAGAAGCTAAAACTTGTATATTTCATTTTTTTAAATAGATATCTTGGCTGGCGTAAAGAGAATTGGTATGTGCTGAAGATTTTACAGTCAAAGATCTTTGCATTGAAAATATTTGTATGAAACCCTATGAATGAGAAAGTCTTCTGCTCCGAACTATGAGTAAGGCATATAAATCTATTAAAACTCATCTAAGCTTTTATAAACTAAAACAGTCAGCTGCATTGCAACTGGCTTGAATAGTTTCATAGTGAAATACAAGTAGAAACTGTCACTAGTTACACATGTGTACCTTTAATATTTGTTCCTAAACATGATTATTTATTACTTTCTTTATTGTTTTAAGACCCTGGGTTCTTGTAGGATGTGTTGTATCAGGTCAAACATCTCCCCTTCCTCAATTTATCAAGCTTTTGATCTCTTGTCAGTTCTATACATTGGCAAGTCGTACCTCTAACAGTATGTTTCAGGGTCGCAAAAGGGCACTATTACATCTCAAAACTTACGGGCATCCTGGTGTTGCATCCCCACATAGCTGTACAGATGTGGTTTTGTGTTCCTGTTAGCCTGCTCTACCTTGCTGTCCATTATATTTTTATTGGTCTGTTCTGCATTCCTTTGAGTCAACCCCTAGGAGATGGAGGCCTGTTAGTTTATTACTTACATATGTCTGAGCCCCTTTACCTCAGCAGGGAAAGACAAAATATGAAGGAGTAACTGTAGATTTGGGACGGTCGACTAATCTTTCTCCACCTTGAACTAATCGACAAGCCTATGTGTTATTGCACTGAATGTTGTTCTGCAGTGCATAGCCAGTGGGGTTTCAATTTGTAGAAGCATAAACAGATACTAAACTAGAAGAAATGGTGCAGTGATTTATTAACAGAGCACAGATCAAATTATCACAGCAATTCCCTGCTGTCAAACCAACAATTGCCTCCTTATTCCAGTTACTGCAGAGTTTTTCTATATTATTGTCTGATTTTCTTCTGTGAGACTAAATCATTTGACCTGTGCACCGGATCATTAAAATTAACTTCAACATTTGTTTCCACTCTTTTCTTCCCTCTCCTTTTCCCAACCCTTGACTTTCTCTCTCTTGTAGCTACATTTGTACATTTCTTACAGTTCTTCTGGGACTGATTTATCATCATTTGTGAACATATATGTCTCAAAATCTTGGCTTTGATCATGTTGTATTTTATAACCTGTGTCTGTTGTAGGCTTAACCTTCTGTTATGCAGTTTTAAACATCCATCTTCTAAGACATAAAAGAATTATTTAGTTGAAAACAATGAAAATCCGTCTTAAAAAAATCAATCTTCCTCATCTCCTACCTCTTCATCTGCTGTTATCATTCTTACTGGAATTCTGTTTACATCTTTTTTCCTTCACTGCTCTTTAAATGGCTTAACTCTTGTCACCTTCCAACTATTCTTAAATCTTTAAACTTCATAGTCCCAATCCCCATCCCTTTTCCAATGCTTACAGCTTGATCCACTGGAACATGATTGGATTCGCTTTGCTGCTATGGGAAACACAGCTGCTTTGACCGACCTTTTGCTCCAGGATCCAGGCCTTGCATTATAAAAGGTAAGACAGGGGGAATGAAAATTCAGTTAGTTGAAGTGTACGTTTGAAAATTACTCAAGTGCTCATAAACAATGCATTTTAAAACTCTTTTAAAATGTATACATTACTCACTGTAAAGCACACTTAAAGCACCAGTTGAAATGAATGCCTCACAAATATAAAGCAGTTGATGATTTAGCTAACAAGATTTTTACATGTGTGATATTAATTGGTGAAACCATACATCCGCAGTGTGTTGGTGTCATATACTTGATGCTGATGTGGTAATTCTTGTAATGGTTACTTGCTGCTTTACTTGTTTCGCATTTGTAAAGCTCAATAAAATATTGGAGGCACTTACTTGAAATTCTGGATAATGTCAGAGCATTTTCTTAATATCCAAAGAAAAGCAGCAAGTCTCTTTATTTTAATAAATATGGCTAATGAAGATTATATTGGTAAAATAAACCTGGGTTCTCACACAAATGTTAGGTTACATATTTTATGTATCTTGTAGTCAATAGTCAAATTCTATGCAACTAGGCATTTCTTATGTATGAGTCCACAACTCAGATCGGAGAATCTCAGTTTTAAGAAACTTGAATAGAACTTGGGGAGAATCAAAAGCTCCATTTCCATATTTTATATGAGGTTGGTGTGCCAACCATTTTAGTGTCAAATTTGCCTTCACTCCTTAATATTCTGAAAACACTGGCATTATTTTGCTGTGAAGTTGGCAGGTATTTTTACATGGAGTATAAACTGGCCTGAATTGTTAACTCTGAAGCTGAAGTCAGGAGATATTGGTGAAGAAATGTTCATCATGAATTATTCGCAACAAAACTGAACTTAAAAAAAAGACCCAGTCTGAAGAAAGCATTGATTTTTGTTATAGGAGCACCATCTTCATGTAAAGAGGTTTGGGGAAGCAAAAAAACAGTGTCTCCACTTAATATCAGACACAAATGATGCATTAAGGCTTTCCAATGTAATTTACTATGCTGCTTGTTTGTATACAACTGAAAAAAAGTTTTCAAACAATTTTTCATGAAGACTGTGCCCCTTTAATGTTATAATCAAATAACAGATAAGGTCCATTTTAAATTATTGTTTGATGAGGGCTGCAGGTGTAGGGATCACAAAGATATCATATTTGTCCAAATAATTTAAGGGAAGACATTTTGATTGCATTTATCTTTAAAAAAACACTTTGAACATGCCGCTCAGTGCAGCCTGCTTATGCTTTCTCAAATCAGTAAAGACTCTGGTTAGTAGATAAGGGTTTCTAACCACTAAAGGGCAGATGGCTGCCTTTCATCTTCCATTTCAATGTGTAAGTGCAATGTTTGCTTACCTAGCCTTGGTATCAGAAGAGGGTTTTTAAACTCGCCCCAATTGTTTAGTTTTTACACAGTATGCAAACAAATTAGTTAAAACTGTTGTGAAGGTTTAAAAAAACTATCTTGAAATAATATATTTTGCTGCACACACTTGACCTTTCTGTATTAAGTAGCATAATAGTTAACACCGATAGTTGTCAATTACTAACTAGATAAATGAGGGATCATGCACTGAGGCGTTTTGGTTTATAGCATGCTTTATACTGAGAAAATAATTGCCTTTATTATGTATGATAACAACCAAAAACACATTCCTTGCTTTGAATATTTCTTACTTCAAGGAAATTGTAGGAATAATGGAATGTTCACGTCTACTTTAACTTTTGTACATTTAAGCAGCTTGAGATTAAGGGGATATTTTTACCAGCTGTAAATAGTATTAGAAAATTTTAGAGAATAAGAAAGTTAAACATTTGATATGTTCTTCACAATGAGTGGACAGATATAAATGAAATAGTTGGAAGCAGTTGTGCTAACAGTGGTCTTTTTTGTTTTGCCAGAGGAAAATAATGTAATTTCTACGAGCCTAAATTGTGCTGGGCAGCATTATCAGCTGAAAGACCCTACATTTTGACAGGCTGCACTGTATAATGATTAATTACTTCTCAGCTTCATTGGACTTTTCTAATTTCCTTTTGCCATTTGCTGGAGGCTACAAGCGATAACTGCAGCTCTTATTACTTTGTGCAAAAGGGAAATGTCTATTACTGCCCTTATTCTACAAGTGATCAGAATGAAAAGCTGGCCAATCAGAGGTTCCTATGATAAGTGCTCTTAACTGTCTTTATATGCCCTCTATCCGTGATGGTTTCTTCCACATATAATATCAAGTTTATGAACTCAAATGAAACTTGGCATTACAAGCCATGAAATTTTGACCTGATTCAGAGGGAACAATTTGGTTTTCTGCTATGGGGGATACATTTTCAGAAGTGCAATATCTTCTATTAATCCTTTATATTCTAAAAGTCCATGAAGAATCTGGTAAAAGCAGCATGTTTCTAAATGTTACCATTCATATTTTTTTTATTTGTTCATGGTGTGTGGGCATCGCTAACAAGGCCAGAATTTATTGTCCATCCCTGACTGCCCTTGAGAAGGTGGTGGTGTGCTGTAGGAACAGTGCCTTTGCTTGGGGGTGGGGGGGGGTGGTGTGGCGGTGGGTGGGGGGGGAGTTCCAGGATTTTGGCCCAGCAATATGGACAGTGCATGATATAGTTCCAAGCCAGAATGGTGTGTGACTTGGAGAGGAACATGCAGATGGTGGTGTTCCCATGCACCTGATGCCCTTGTCCTTATAGGTAATAGAGGTCATGGGTTTGGAAGGTGCTGTCGAGGGTGCCTTGGTGAATTGCTGCAGTGCATCTTGTAGATGGTACACCCTGCTGCCACTGTTTGTCAGTTGTGGAGGGAGTGAATGTTTAAGGCAGTGGATGGGTTCCCAATCAAGCGGGTTACTTTGTCCTGGATTCTGTCAATCTTCTTTCAGCCACGGTATTTATATGGCTGGTCCAGTTCTGGTCAATGGTAGCCGGTAAGGTGTTGATAGAGAGGGATTCAGTGATGGTAATGCCATTGAATGTCAAGGGGAGATGGTTAGATTTTTTTTTGTTGGAGATGGCCATTGCCTGGTATTTGTGTGGCACAAATGTTATTTTCCACTTATCAGCCCAAGCCTGAATGTTTTCCAGGTCTTGCTGAACATGGACACGGACAGCTTCAGTATCTGAGGAGTCGTGAATACCACTGAACTTTCATCTGCGAACATCCCCACTTCTGACCTTATGTTGGAAGGAAGGTCATTGATGAAGCAGCTGAAGATGGTTGGGCCAAGGACATTACCCTGAGGAACTCCTGCAGTGATGTCCCAGAACTGAGATGATTGACCTCCAACAACCATAACCACCTGCCTTTGTGCTAGGTATGACTGAACCAGTGGAGAGCTTTCCCCTGATTCCCATTGACTTCAGTTTTGCTAGGGCTCTTTGAAGCCACACTCGGTCAAATGCAGTCTTGATGTCAAGGGCAGTCACTCTCACTTCACCTCTGGAGTTCAGCTCTTTTGTCCATGTTTGGAACAAGGCTGCAATGAGCTGAGTAGTCCTGGTGGAACCCAAACTGAGCATCAGAGCAGGTTATTGCCGAGTAAATGCCGCATGATAGCACTGTCGGTGACACTTTCTCTTACATTGCTGATGATCAAGATTAGACTGATGGGGCAATAATTGGTCAGGTTGGATTTATCCTGTGTTTTGTGGACAGGACATATCTGAGCAATGTTCCACCTTGTCGGGTAGATGCCTGTGTTGTACCTGTACTGGAACAGCTTGGCTAGGGGCGTGGCAAGTTCTGGAGCACAATTCTTCAGTACCATTGCCGGAATATTGTCAGAGCCCATAGCTTTTGCAGTACCCAGTGCCTTCCGCCATTTCTTGATGTCATGTGGAGTGAATCGAACTGGCTGAAGACTGGCATCTGTGATGCTGGGGACATTAGGAGAAGACCAAGATGGATCATCCATTCGGCACTTCTGGAAGTTGGCTGCAAATGCTTTAACCTTGTCTTTTGCACTGATGTGCAGAGCTCCCTCATCATTGAGATTGGGGATATTTGTGGAACCTCCTCCTCCAGTTAGTTGTTTAATTGTCCACCACCATTCATGACTGGATGAGGTAAGACTGCAGAGCTTAGATCTGATCCATTGGTTGTGGGAGCACACTTAGCTCTACTTATCACATACTGCTTCAGATGTTTAGCATGCAAGTAGCCCTGTATTATAGCTTCACCAGGTTGACACCTCATTTTTAGGTATGCCTGGTGCTGCTTCTGGTTTGCCCTCCTGCACGTTTCATTGAACTACTTTTGATCCCCCAGCTTGATGGTAATGGAAGAGTGGGGATATGCCGAGGCATGAGGTTACAGATTGTGGTTGTGGAGAATTCTGCTGCTACTGGTGGCCCACAGCGCCTCATGGATGCCCAGTTTTGCTATATCTGTTCAAAATCTATCCCATTTAGCACAGAGGTAGTGCTACACAACACAATGGAGGATATCCTCAATTTGAAGATGGGACTTCGTTTCCACATGGATTGTGCTGTGGTCACTCCTACCATTACTGTCATGGATAGATGCCAATGTGACAGGTAGATTGGTGAGGATGAGGTCAAGTATGCTTTCCCTCTTGTTGGCTCCCTCACCACCTGCCAAAGACCCAGTCCAGTAGTTATGTCCTTTAGGACTCGGCCAGTTCAGTCAGTATTGGTGCTACCAAGCCATTATTGGTAATGGACATTGAAGTCCCCCATCCAGAGTATATTTTCTGTACTTGCCACCCTCAGTTCTTCCTCTAAATGGTGTTCAATATGGGGGAGTACTGTTTCATCACCTGAGGGAGAACATTAGGTTATAACCAGCAGGAAATTTCCTTTGGAGTATACGAATGAGAGAACAACAATATTAAGTATTTAATGAAATTATTCTTGTTGTCTTCATTGTTTTTGTTTAACAACATCCATTTTTTAAAATTTCTTTGTGGATTATATGTGGCTCTGTTGATGAAATGTGAAGTTAGCATGGATTTCAATTTCAGATTTGAAGTTATTAGGTAGTTTCCTTCCTCTTATTTGGAAATGGAATGGCTTCCTGTGGGTGTCAAAGTGAAAATATGTCTTGAACTGAACCAAAGAATATAAAGTAGACTTTAAATTAGTGTAATATTGATAAAATATCACCAGTCTATAATTTAAACTCATATAATTACGATCATGTTTAATAAAAGCTAAGACAAATTATCTAATTTAAAAATACCTTTTCTGAAAAATTTTTGAAACTAAGTTATGTGTTTTGTTAGTAAGTCTTGGAATTTTAATTACACTAAATTACAAAATCAAAATAGTCTAATGATTGCAGAAACAAATTTTAAAATTAACCATAACATAGACTTAATAACTAATGTCATTTAGGTTTACTTGAGTAATGCTTTAAAATTACAGTTTAAGATATAAAACCTAGTTAATGTGTATATATTCATTTACTAGCCAAGGGATAGTGGATATTACATCTTACTATAATATATGACAAAAACATTTCATTAGGGAACTGGGCCACTCACAATCTTCCAAGCATCAAGGTGATGAGGGAGTTGTATAAATCCAGCCCCCACACAATTATTATCAACAATATTATAACTTTGTTGCTTTTATTTAAAGTTTCACAAAAGAATAATCATATCCACACTACAGGGCTTAAAATGCATAGTTGCCATTTATAACTTCCAAGCCATATCTGCATTGGGAATACCCACAACTATTGAAACAGCTAGTTTTTCAGTCTTACTGCACTGATGGTTGCACTTTTTAGTCACTCACACAGATATGGCTATCATCTCAGTGATCAAATTCAGAAAGCCCTTGAAACATATAAGAAAAACTGCAATTGCTGGAAATCTGAAATTAAAGCAGGGGGAGATGGTGGCATAGTGATATTGTCGCTGGGCTAATAATCCAGAGATCTGGAGACCTGGGTTTGAATCCCACCACAGCAGATGGTAAAATTTGAATTCAATTAAAATCTGGAATTAAAAGTCTAATGATGACCATGAAACCATTGTTGATTGAATTCACTAATGCCGTCCTTGCCTGGTCTGGCCTACATGTGACTCCAGACCCACAGCATGTGATATGACTCTTAAATAGCCTAGCAAGTCATTCAGTTGTATCAGTCTCAAAGGAATGAAACCAGATGGACCACCTGGCATAGGCACTGGAAACGACAACAGCAATCTCAGCTCTGTTGACCCTGCAAAGTCCTCCTTATTAACATCTGGGGCTTGCCATATTCATCTTCACAGAATCATACCTTACAGATAATGTAACCTCCACCATCACCATCCGACAGGACAGACCCAGCAGAGGTGATGGCACAGTGGTAGACAGTCAGGAGGGAGTTGCCATAGAGGACTAGGAATCCTCAACATCAACTCCAGAACCCATGAGGTCTCCTGGCAACTTTCTGCTGATAACCACGTACCACTCCCCCTCAGCTGATGAATCAGTATTCCTCTATGTTGAACACCACTTGGAGGATGGCAAGGACTTAGAAGGATGCAGAATATACTCTGGGTGGGGTCTTTAAAGTCCATCACCAAGAATGACCAAGCTAGTCAAGTCCTAAAGGACGTAGCTAGACTGTGTCTACGGCAGGTGGTAAGGGAAAAATATACTTGACCTCATCCCCACCAACCTGCCTGCTGCAGATGCATCTGTCCATGACAGTATCGGTAGGAGTGACCACTGCACAGTCCTTGTGGAGACGAAGTCCCATTTTCACATTGAGGATACCCTCCATCTCGCTGTGTGGCACTATCACTGTGCTAAATGTAATAGATTTCGAACATATCTAGCGACTCAAGACTGGACAACCATGGGGCGCTGTGGGCCATCAGCAGCAGCACGTTGTGCTCAACCAGGATCTGCAACCTCATGGCCTGGCACATCCCCAACTCTACCATTATCACCAAGCCAGAGGATCAAACCTGGTTCAATGAAGAGTGCAGGAGGGCATGTCATGAGCAGCATCAGGCATACCTAACAATAAGGTGTCAACCTGGTGAAACTACAACACAAGACTACTTGAATGCCAAACAGCATAAGCAGCAAGTGGTAGACAGAGCTAAGCGATTCCACAGTCAATGGATCAGATCAAAGCTCTGCAGTCCTGCCACATCCAGCTGTGAATGGTAGCAGACAATTAAACAACTCATTGGAGGAGGAGGCTCCACAAATATCCCCATCCTCAATGATGGGGGAGCCCAGCATAATAGTGCAAAAGATAAGGCTGAAGAACCTGCTACAATCTTCAGCCAGAAATTTCAAGTGGATGGTCCATCTCAGTCTCCTCCAGAGGTCCCCAGCATCACAGATGCCAGTCTCAACCAATTCGACTCACTCCATGTGATATCAAGAAACGGCTAAAGGCACTGGATACTGCAAAGATTATGGGCCCTGACAATATTCCGGCAATAGAACTGAACACTTGTGCTCCAGAACTTGCTGCATCCCTAGCCAAGCTGTTCCAGTACAGCCACAACACAGGCATCCACCTGGCAATGTGGCAAATTGCTCGGATATGTCCTGTCCACAAAAAGCATGACAACTCCAACCCATCCAATTACCACCCATCAGCCTGCTCTTGATTACCAGTAAAGTGATGGAAGGGGTCATCAACAATGCTATCAAGTGGCACTTTCTTAGCAATAACCTGCTCACTGATGCTCACTTTGGGTTCTGCCAGGGCCACTCAGCTCCTGAACTCCTTACAGCCTTGGTTCAATCATGGACAAAAGAGCTGAACTCCAGAGGTGTGGTGAGGGCAAAACTGGAATCAATGGGAATTGGGGGAAAACTCTCCGCAAAGGAAGATGGCTGTGGTTGTTGGAGGTCAGTCATCTCAGCTCCAGGACATCACTACAGGAGTTCCTAGGCCCAATCATCTTCAGCTGCTTCTTCAATGACTTTCCTTCCCTCATGAGGTCAGGAGTGGGGATGTTCGCTGATGATTGCACAATGTTCAACATCATTTGCGACTCCTCTGATACTGAAGCAGTCCATGTCCAAATGCAGCAAGACCTGGACAATATCTTCAGCTAACAAGTGGCAAGTAACATTTGGGCCACATATATGCCAGACAATGACCATCTCCAACAAGAGAGAATATAACCATCGCCCCTTGACGTTCAATGTGATTACCATCACTGAATCCCCCAATATCAACATCCTGGAGGTTACCCTTGACCAGAAATTGAACTAGCCTAGTCAAATAAATACACGAGCTGGCCAGAGGCCAGGAATCCTGTGGTGAGTAACTCACCTCCTCATTCCCCAAAGACTGTCTGCAATCTACAAGGCACAAGTCAGGAGTATGATGGAATACTCTCCTTTAGTTGGAGCAGTACTGCTCCAACAACACTCAAGAAGCTTGACACAAACCAGGACAAAGCAGTCCGCTTGTTGGCACCCCATCAACAAACATTTACTCCCTGCACCACCAATGCATAATAGCAGCGGTGTGTACCACTCACCATCCTGGCTTGGAAATATATTGCCGTTCCTTCACTGTCGCTGGGTCAAAATCCTGGAACCCCCTCCCTAATAGCACTGTGGGTGTACCTACACCACATGGACTGCAGCAGTTCAAGAAGGCAGCTCACTACCACCTTCTAAAGGACAATTAGCAATGGCAAATAAATACCAGTCTAGCCAGCGAAGCCCACATCCTTTGAATGAATTAAAAAACACAGCAGGTCAATCAGCTTCTAAAGCCCTTAATCTGTGGCTAAAAGATCTTTTGATCAAAATGAGTACAATAATTGACAAAATGTTAATTAACTGAAGGAAAATATCTAACCATTTCTATTAGTCCATTTATCTCGCTACTATAATAAACACATATAACTTGCAATCTATTTGTACAGTATTTAATGGATTACACTGAAGTACAGTACAAAATTTTCACAGTTATGTTTAAAAATGTTACAGTTTTGTTACTTTGCATACGTGTGTGAGCTTTAGGGAGGCAACTCTTACAGTTCCAGTGGCAGATGGTGGTGCTGTATGGCCTTCCAGTGGAGCTGCTTCAGGTTAATAAGTTGTCAGTGTGGTGCTGGTTTCCATGGAGTTAGGGATATGCAGTGATCTTTGAAAAGGGCTGCTGGAAAAAAAGGCAACTTTGGTTTACTGCTTCAGGAGTATAAACATGACAGAGGTAACAGCAGAGCATTTTTCCCCCTGCGGGTTCCTGTCTTTTTGGTTGCTATGGCTGTTTTGGGAAATGAAACACTGGTGGAAACTGGATTTTAGCTATTTGTCAAGGCCTACTGAATCACCTGAATAAAAATTACACCACACATTGGATAATCCAGAGCACGATGCATTAAAAACATCATTCCAAGGACCAATTGCATACACAACATAAAACGTTGATCTTTAGCTATTGACTGGAAACCTTTAAGAGATAGTTTGGAGTATTAATTAGAAAACTTAGACATGCTACCATTTGCCTTTTCATCCTTTAAACAATAATACGATTCAGTGACAATAGTGCCTATTGGGATATTTACATGCAAACTCAATTCCTGAAGCAGACTGCTATTTAAATGCTGCTGCAGTTCTGCCATAATGATTGCTGAGGAAAGTTTACTGGGTACCAAATGCCATTGCAGCATTGCTATCTTTCTCTGGCCTATATTTCTTTTCTCCAAAACGATACAATGAATAGTGGACTTGTAGTCTCAGGTTGAATCAATGTTATCGTGATATAATTAAATTGCCAATTTCATCCTTGCAACCAGAAACAAGATGCTTTTCCATGCTGACAACATGCCATTAATGAGCTTGTAATGGTATTTTTGGTAACAGCTATAAGAAAATTTTTAGGTCTTAAACAGTGGAACTTAGCATTTTATGCAAAAGCAAAGAAGAACTTTCAGAAAATATTCTGATCTAAAGAATGTGATGTTTTGGATAGCATGTAAAACTAATCACATGATATTAATTTTCTGTTATATGAAACATAATTCCTATGGGCATGATATCATAGTGGTTCGGTTACAGGATGAGTAATTCAGAGGCCTGGACTAATAATCTGGATATGCGAGTTCCAATCCCACCATGGCAGTTTGTTAATTTGAATTCAGTTAATTACATGAAACTGGAATAAGAAGCTAACATTTCTAATGGCAAAATGACGCTATCAGATTATCGTAAATACCCAGCTGGGTCACTAGTATCCTTGAGGGAAAAGCCTGCTGGACCTTGTCCTCACCTGTCGCAGATGCACCTGTCCAATTGGCAGTCTTGGAAGGAGCTATCACTGTGCAGTCCTCATGGAGACAAAATCTCATTTGCACACTGAGGAGATTCTTCATTGTGTTGTGTGGCATTACCACCATGCTAAATGGGATAGATTCAGAACAGATCTGGCAGCTCAGACCTGTTCCTGGGCTGTGGGCCATCAGCAGCAGGAAAGTTGTATTCCACCACAACCTGTAATTGCATGGCCCAGTATTTTGCTTACTCTACCATTACTATCAAGCCAGGTGACCAACGCTGAATCAATGAAGGGTGTAGAACAGCATGCCAGGAGCATCACCAGGCCCAACCTGAAAATTAGGTGCCAACCCAGTAAAGCTACAGTACAGAACATGCACATTAAACAGTGGAAGCAGCATGATATTGCCAGGATTAAGTGATCTCACAACCAAAGGATCCAATCAAAGCTCTGTGGTCCTACTAAAATTAGTTTGGATTGGTGGCGCATAATTAAACAACAAATGGGAGGAGAAGGGCCCATGAACATACCCATTCTCAGAGATGTCAGAGCCAGCACATGTGTGCACAAGACAAGGCTGAAGCATTTACAGCCATATTCATTTGGAAGTGCTGAGTGAATGATCTGTTTTGGCCTCATCCTGAGATCCTTGCAGGATCCAGTCTTCCGGCAGTTCAATTTACTTCACAGGTACTAAGAATCCGCTGAGCACAATGGATACAGCGAATGCTGTGCCCCAACAACATGCTAGCTGTAGTACTGAGGACATGCTCCAGAATTAGCTGAGCCCCTTGCCAGGTTGTTCCACTACATCTAAAATGTTGGCACTTAACCAACAAAATGTAAAATTGCCCAAATATATCCTGTCCACCTAGAGCAAGACAAATCTAACCTGGCCAATTACTGTCTCATCAGTCTACTCTCAATCATCAGCAAACTGATGGAAGGTGTCATTGACACCACTATGAAGCGGCAATTGCCAATACCCTGCTCACCAATGTTCAGTTTGGGTTCTCCCGGAGCCGTTCAACTCCAATTCTCATGGCAGGGCTGGTTCAAGTAATGACCAAAGAGTTGAATTCTAGAGGTGAGGTGAGATTGACTGTCCTTGACATCAAGGCACCATTTGACCGAGTGAGGCACAAAAGAGCCCAGTAAAATTGGGCCAATGGGAATCGGGGGAAAACTTTCTACTAGCTTGAGTTATATCTAGGACAAAGGAAGATGGTTGTGATTGTTGCAGACCAATCATCTCAGCCTCAGGACATTTTTTCAGGAGGTCCTCAGGGTAGTGTCCTAGGCCCAACCATCTTCAGCTACTTCATTAATGACCTTCCTTCTATCATGAGGTCAGAAGTGGGGATGTTCACTGATGATTGAAGTGTTCAGTTCCATTCACAATTCCTCAGATAATGAGGTAGTCCATGCCTTTTCATAGAAAGACTTAAATAACATACAGATTTAGGCTGATAAATGGCAAGTAACATTCACACTACAGAAGTGTCAGGCAATGACCATCTCCAGCAAGAGAGTGCTTAATTGCTTCTTCTTGACATTCAATGGCATTAAGTTATGATCTCAGCTGACTGGACAAGCCAGATCCCAGCATGGAACCCGGCTTGATAGATCCTAAGGTTTATTTTAGTTTAGAAACGTGGAGAGTAGCTACTGAACAGAGTCACAGGAGTCTTTTAACAAAAGAATAAAATATTTATTAAACAAGAAAAGATTAGCTATATTACAATACTCCTTGACCCAGAACTATACCCTTACAGATATATACATCTTCGTAAGGACAACACAAGTTACAAAAGCTATCTTATACTCTCATGTTCACCATAAGTACACAGTCCATATAAACCAATAGGCAACCTGTGGTCAGGCACATCACACTCTGAAACCAAATGACAGATGCCATCCCAAACAGATGCTATGGATTTCTGATCAATTCTCTACTTCCCAGATGATTGCCACATTGTGAGCCAACCAGTCTCACTGAACCCTGTCTTTCATACGGGGGTTTCCAACCTTCACTCCCAAAGAACCAACTTTGGAATCTTCTCCAAAATGATGATTTCTCTAGGACACCTTCCACAAGGGTCAACCACCAGGGTTTCAAACTCTCCTTCTGTTGTTTCTCTCTCATGGATCACCACGTGCATTCAAGCTTTGCCTTTCACACGCTCTCTCTCAGGTTCAACCAGGCCAACAGAACACCACCGCTTCACATACCCATTGTAAAGAGTCACCACCTTTGGCTGACTCCTTGGATCTCCTGGCTTATCGCAAGCCTATTTTTCCTTGAGTCTGCTTCCTGCAGCTTTCTCTTTCTAAACTTGGAGGCCTTCCTCTCTGCTCCTTGCTTTCACTTCCACCGAACAGGATCTTGTTCCAGATTCCTGTCCTTGTCCTTTGACTTAACTTGAAGGACTTCCTGTGGCCTTTCTCTTTTTCCTTTAGGTCCTGCTCCCTGCAGTTTTCTCTCCAGTAGACAGATGACAACTTGGTATCTCCCTTGAAATCCAGAACTCACTTGACATTCACTGTTACTTTAACTTTAGAGCAATTCATCTAAGATTAGATCTATTTTCCTCAGCAATCTGCTAGTATGGCAGCTAGACAGAGACTTAAACTGTTGCCTCCACCTTCGAGCATAATCACCAACTGAACTCAAACTGCTTTCAGCTTCCCTGTGTCTGTAGGTCCCTCCCTCTGGACTCCTGTTGCTAGGCAACAGCATAGTTTGTTCTATCTTGTGTTTGATTTAACCTTCCCCCCCACACCCCCGCTTTCAAGAGTCATAAAACCTCATTAAAATGCAGGCATCTTTTAAAGTGAAACTAAAACTTAAGCTCTCCCCTTTCACAAATACGGCAATACAAATCTTAAAGCTAAAACCCATTCCTGACACCCACAAATACAAATATAACTTACTTAAACTATCTCTAATTCCTAACAATTACCATTTTTATCTCCCAACATCAACATCTTGAGGGCCACCATTGACCAGAACCTTAACTGAGACATTCTAATGCAGCCATAAGAACAGGTCAGAGATTGGGCATTATGTGGGTGACCTGACCCTCGGGCAAATGACTATACTTTTGTCATGACTGCAACCCACTTGTGCCCAGTCATTCAGCATGTGCAGACCCTAACTCTGTACTACCCTCTGAAGTTCACAAAGTTTCAATATCTGAGCTGGTGGCTCTGAGTGTCAGATCAAATGAAGGTGCTTCTTCCTCACTTATGTACTTCTGCTCTCTCACTTCCTCCTGAGGATACAGTGGTGGGCAGTCAACAGTCGCTGGGTATCTGAAACCAGAAAATCAGAAAGGAAACGTTGGGATGAAGGGGGAGGTAGGATGGGAAGCAAGAGGCTCATAGTCTCACCTTCTGCAGCTTGCACTTCATGCCAATAGCAGCATGAAAATGTGCTGCAAGGTTTGAAGGGCCATAAGGCAGGAACATACCGTCATCCTCAATGTTCTTATTGGCATCTGACAGCAGGTTCCATGATGTGGATCACCATCTCCTCCATGTGACCCAGGAGATGCAGGTGCGTCAGTCCTGCATCTGTCCTGCTCTGCTGCCTGAGGTCTTGTCGTGCAGGAGACAGGGAAGAATGTCAAAGATTCTTTTGCACTGTATTTGGGTGATGCACTTGCCATAGCTGAATAGCTGCACATCGTGGAGGCTGAGAGATGAAGGTGTGAAAAAAGTAGCAGTGGAGTGATGAGATTCTGACAGTGAGGGACCATGGTAGAAGATGGCAGCCAATTCGCTATTACCCTACTGGTGGTGCTGCATTCGCACTTGTTCTAGTTTTCTAGAACGCATTCTACTTTTTCACATTCTGACGGTAGGAAAAGGAGCTCCACAGGGAGTTTCAGCATGCATTCCTATTTGTACAATTGACACTGAAGCTAGCATAAATTTCAGCATAATTCCTGTGTAAAGGTAATCCAGGGAATGTGTGGCCAGAATGTGTGTCCATCCTCCATTAATGAGAGGACTTTTATATCTTGATAGGCTTTTTTCTAATGAATATAAAAGTTCTACATTAAGGAAAGCTGTCTGTTAATGGCAGTGGATCTTTGTTTTATAATAGCCTGTCCCTTTAAGGCCACAAAGTGTACGCCATGTGAGGAAAAAATCTAAATGGGCACATACTGAAGTTGATGAAAGTTAATTGTTGCCCCTTAAGGAAGTTAGGATTATTCAGACCGGATTTGGTTCTGTTTCATAAAAATGATGGGTTTGAATTTCCATTGGAGTTCTCATGACATCCTGTTTTAATTTTGGTGGGAGATTGGCAGAAACCCTGCTGAAACATTGCGAACAACACTTATGCCATTTTCCAGGAACTTTAGTTGATCTCTTACCAAAGAACCAAAGGAGTATTTCTTATTTGAGCCAATCAGGTGCAAGTTTCAGATCCGATAGTCACACATTGTAGTGTGTGATCGTGATGTATTTTGTTAATGCCCATGTAGAAAAATCACTAAAAAAAATCTGGTACACTAATGCACAAAGAATACACCCAAGAACTGTCACTTCAGTAAAAAACAACTCCTAATCCCAGTGGACAGCAGCCTGTATGTTGCTGTGTCAGTTAATGAGTGATATATTTCAGCACAAAAATTTTGAATAAAAGGCAAGGTTCTTCGTAACTTGAATGTGTTGTGGGATCCAATTAGTTGTTTTAGAGACAACTCAGTGGCCCATTCTGTTTCGTAGGGTGTTTATGACATGTCTTTGGCACCCACTTGCCACATTCCAACAGAAATTAGGCTGGCTATCCATCCATATGTGGGGTTTGCCCAGGCCCTCTGATGGGATCCACATATGCCCCTGGCAAGGACAGTATTCGTCATCTTGCTCAGCATATCAGCAGCCTTTGATAAACTAGATTCCCACCCAGCAACAGGAATGGGAACGCTCAGCTCAGAGAATCCCTGCCCTGGCCCCATTCCTTTGCTGTTATTTGCCTTGCCATGAAACAATAGAAGTTTTGCCCTTTGCAAATCAGATCAGATGCTGACAGAAGCGACTGTGATCCAACAGAACCACATCTCCCTTGTTTACTTGGGAGTTCTGTTGATCACCCAATGATTAATGAAAAGATAGGAATGGAACATCCATGCAAATTCAGGACCTCCCTCTTTATGAGATTAGCAAAGTGTGCTGCAGCAAAGGTATGCTACAGTGAGCATGTTTTATTTGGCTTTTCAATGAGTACCAAAAATAGTGCCTGCTTTTTTAGAAAGTGTTAGAGCAGTGGACAGCAGGAATGAAAAATAATAAATTGGTGCTAAATTTCTGTTCTCCTGTACCAACTGCTCAAGTTATAGCATGAGATTGGAGGAACACCTGCAGAATTTCAGGGTCTTCATGTTTAGGTCCTGAAAGCTTTGAAGACTTTCACCATGGATTTGTAGATTTCAACTCTGACAGTTTGCAATATAGGCAGTAATGTGAGTTGAGGAAAAACGACAATAATTGCCAATTTTTCAGTGTTTTACAATTCCTATGAAAGCATTGTTGGAACAAAACACTTGCCTTTCGATACAAAGTTGTTTAACATCACAAAATAGCAGCAAATAATTTTTCAGTATTTATTCTCTTAACCCTTACAAATGTTTGAATCATTCTATTAGATTCCTTCTGCCCCACTCCACACCCATAACTTGCTCTGTTCAAGTTTCTTATTAAATTTACATGTTTCATCCCCGGAGTTTTTAGAAGTGTTGTGGCGAGTTCCTGGATTCGGCAGGTGGTGTTGCTGCATTCTCATTGGGAGGATAGAGGATTTGGTGACCTGTGCACACAAAGGCTGCAACGGATAATGAAGTTGCAGTGCCTCTGGGTCTGTAACACAGCAGAAATATGAAGCAGAGGCTGTGGAGAGGGCAAGCTTTGTGTGTTGCCCTCTGCCAAGTTGGAGCTGGTCTCCACCATGCTCCTTGACAGTGAAACGTTGTCTGGCTGGCTAGCAATTGCACCTCAACGTATCTCGATGTACATCCTCATCAGCATTTTCCTGTGTGCCATCCTGTTAAGGTCTTCACCCGAGTGCCCTGTAACAGACTTCGCCCTCTGGCAATCTGGCATACAAACTATCCTTTTCTCTGGCCTGGCTGCAGCCTATACATGCCAGGTAACTCCTCAGATTCAGGTCCCAATTCTGTACTAGCCTCTAAGGTCCACACAGGACTACTATCTGAGCTGGTCACTACAAGTGACAGATCAAGTGACAGGGGCTCTTCATCTGTGCCATGGTGTTACTCTCTCTCCTCCTGCTGGGTTTGATGTGCCTAGGAAGCAGCAGTTCTTAGGGGTCTAAAAACAGGAGGGCCCACCACCCCTGGTTATCTAAAAAAGTTAAAGACAGAATCAAACTTAAAGAAAAAGCATATCAATACATAAAGGCAGATGGCAGGTCATATGATTGGAAGGAATATAAGGAACAGCAAAGAATGACAAAAAAATTAATAAGGAGGGAAAAATTAGAGTATGAGAGAAAGCTACCTAGTAATATAAAGATGGATAGTAAGAGTTTCTATAGATACTTAAATAAGAAAAGAGTTAACAAGGTGAGTGCTGGCCCTACAGAAAGTGTGTCAGAGATTTGATAATGGCAAGTAGGGAGATGGTGGATGAATTAAACAGGTATTTTGCTTCGGTCTTCACTACAGAGGATACAAGTAACATCCCAGAAGTAGCTGTAAATCAGGAACTGGAAGGAAGGGAGGAACTCAGGAAAATTACAATCAGCACGAAAGTGGTATTGAGCAAATTGCTGGGGCTGAGGGCTGACAAATTCCCAAGTCCAGATGGACTTCACCCTAAAGTCTTGAAAGAAGTGGCTAGTGAGGTAGTTGATGCATTGGTTTTAATTTTCCAAAATTCCTTTGATTCAGGGGAGGTTCCATTAGATTAAAAAATAACAAATGTAACTCATTTATTCAAAAAGGGAGGGAAACAGAAAGCAGAAAACTACAGGCCAATTAGCCTAACATCTTTCATAGGGAAAACATTAGAAGCTATTCTGAAAGATGTTATAGCAGGGCACATAGAAAAATTCAAGGCAAGCTGGCAGAGTCAACATGGCTTTATGAAAGGGAAATCATGTTTAACCAATTTATTGGAGCTCCTTGAAGGAGTCACATGTGCTGTGGATAAAGGGGAATCAGTGGATGTACTGTTTTTAAATTTCCAGAAGGCATTTGATAAAGTGCCACATCAAAGGTTATTGCGGAAAATAAAAGCTCATGGTGTAGGTGGTAACATATTGGCATGGGTAGAAGATTGGCTAGCTAACAGGAAGCAGAGAGTTGGCATAAATGGGTCTTTGTCCGGTTGCCAGGATGTGACGAGTGATGTGCCACAGGGATCAGTGCTGGAGCCTCGACTTTTTATAATCTATATAAATGACTTGGATGAAGGAACCAAAGGAATGGTTGATATTACTGATAACACAAAGGTAGGGAGGAAAGTAAGTTATGAAGAGGACATAAGGAGGCTACAAAGGGACAAAGATAGGTTAAGTGAGTGGGCAAAGCTCTGGCAAATGGAGTGTAATGTGGGCAAATGTGAAATCGTTCATTTTGGCAGGAAGAATAAAAAAGAAGCATATTAGAGAGATTGCAGAGCTCTGAGATTCAGTGGGGTCGGGGTGTCTTAGTGCATGAATCACAAAGGGCTAGTATGCAAGTGCAGCAAGTAATTAGGAAAGCTAATCGAAGGTTATTTATTGTGAGGGGAATTGATAACAAAAGTAGGGAGGTTATGTTTCAGTTGGTCAGGGCACTGGTGAGACCACGTCTGGAGTATTGTGTACAGTACTGATCTCCTTATTTAAGGAAAGATGTAAATGCATTAGAAGCAGTTCAGAGAAGGTTTACTAGACTAATACCAGGAATGGGCAGGTTGTGTTATGTGGAAATGCTGGACATGTTAGGCTTGTATCCATTGGAGTTTAGAAGAGTAAGAGGCGAGTTGATTGAAATCTTTAAGATCCTGAGGAGTTTTGACAGCGTGGATATGGAGAGGATGTTTCTTCTTGTTGGAAAATCTAGAACTAGGGCCCACTGTTTAAAAATAAGGGGTTGGTCATTTAAGACAGAGATGAGGAGAAATCTTTTCTCTGAGGGTCACGAGTCTTTGGAACTTTCCCTCAAAAGGCGGTGGAAGCAGAATCTTTGAATATTTTTAAGGCAGAGCTAGATAGTTTCTTGATTAACAAGTGGATCAAAGATTATCAGGGTAGGCAGGATTGTGGGGTTGAGATTAAAATCAGGTCAGCCATGATTTTATTGTAAGGTGGGGCAGGCTCAATCGGCTGAGCGGCCCAGCCCTGCTCCTAATTCGAATGTTCGTATGAAATCAGAAAGGAGAAAGTTGGTGTGGGGGAAGGGGATGGTGAGGAAAGCTAGAGGTCCATGATCACATCTTCTACAACTTGCTCATCATATCGATAGCAGGATGAGGGTGTGCTGGGACATAAGACTCAGACATACCATCTTCCTCAGTGCTCTCAGAGTCACCAGTTGCCATGGGCTCTGTGCAGCCAGTTCCATAATGCAGAGAACCATCTTATTCATAGGGCTCAGGAGATGCAGGTGCCCTTGTCCCCCTTTGGTTTTGCTCTGCCCCCTTCTATTATGGGCTACCTTGTTCTGCAAGAGAGAGGGCAGAATGTCAGTGATTGTGTTGCACTGTTGTTATGCTGCCATAGCTGAAGAGTTGAAGGACTGGGCATTAGGCTAGCATCGTTGGAATCTGTATGAAGGTGAGTGAAGTATCCGAATGTTAGGCATGATTCCTGAAAGCCAGGGACTGATGGATGAATGTAGGGGCTTGAGGTGCGTTGAGCAGCATGTGCAGTTGGACGTGTGATGGGTAGGAAAGGTCATGTGAACATGCATTCACAGACTTTGATCACCCACATGAATCATTAGATTTCGTGTGGCCCTGCTGCCAGGTCCTTGAAATCTCTAGAAATTGACCTCCGTGGCCGCCTGCTCCCTTTATCTTTGGAGGGTGATGTTTGAGTGCCTCAAGGTCTCCTGTGGAACCATGGCATCTCTTCTCCTGTCTACCTCCATCACACAGGCCTCCAGTGCCATGTGCAGAAACCTGGGACCTTCTCCCTGAGCAGCTGCTCTATTTCCCTTCTTTACAATTTCAGTAACAGCATTCAGCTGCAGACTTTTGTGATTCAGTGCAGCTCCTATTTAAAGTGATTGCCTTTAAGAAGAGCAGACTGCACCACATGCTCTCTGCAATTGCTGTTTGGCACCCTGTAGAGCTGGCTCCAGTCAATGTTACAATCAGGTAAATAAGGAGGAAACATTAAGTATGTATGCTGCCTATTTTCATTCAATCTGCGCAGGCAGATCACGAATTGCAACCCTGCGCCCAAAAATGGTGCAGACTAATTTTAGGCCAGGGAACTTTACCATTTGGGGTATATTTTTAATTTAAAAAAACACAACTTCCCATTATAAGCAGAACTGCAATCACCACACATTTACACAATCCCTAAGCTTTTTACATCTCCCACATTCTTCTTAACAGTTTATGATGTCTCCCAATTTGGTGTCAGTAGAATATTTTGATAGTATTCCTTTTGTGCCATCTCAAATCATGTATATCAGTTGAAAATAGAGGTTCCAACACTTACCTCTGGGGTAGATAATCTTATCAATCAAAGAAAAATTAATGTCTTTGAATTTCCATCATTTGTGCCATTCCTCTCAAGGTTGTGCTAATGTTCCATTGCAGTTAGGACAAGCGCTACAGAAATTTGGGACATATACCCATTGTATTTTGGCACTATTAATATGATCATTCCAACATGAATCATACATTGGTTGTCACTTATGTAAATCATTCTGTGTATTTCTATATAGAATGTTAAATTACCTTGCTGAATGTGCCTTTTCATTCACATTATGTCCACACAACTATTGAGGCTCAGTGGTTTTTTTTTAGACATACACCAACTATCTACTATTATGCACAAAAACTCTGAGGGATACCACCCAAGGTGTTACAAGAATAATTGAGAATGTGTTTTGATACACAAAGTTGATGGGTGAAAGCATGAATACTGGCTCCAGCTCATTTCTGTAACACAAGGAGCAAATGTTTACCATTTATATAACTCAAAATTTTAAGCTAATATTTGCTTTTTCATACTCTTGGGCTGAACCAAATAAAAAGTATGCGGCAGAAATTTTTGCTTGGTGGGCAGTCGTGCGCTCGAGTGTGAAATGATACTCATTGACACTGGCCGTGTGTGCCAAAGTCAACGCGAAGTTGTGCGATAGTTCAGTTGGCGGGCACACGCCAGAGCCTGCTGTGCACCCGCCGACAATTAAAGGACTTGTTAAGGTCATTAAGTTATCAACTAACATAAATTTTTCACTGCCCGCCCAACCTAATGGTTGGTGGGCAGGCAAAAAGGCCAACCGGCCTTTGCATTTTTTGGAAACCTCATCCACAGGCACGATGAGGTTTCCAAAAGCAAATAAAAATTTAATTTTGCATTAATAACATGTCCCTGCTCATGTGACAGAGTCACATGAGGGGACATGCTGTATTACATTTTTATCTTCTTTATTTTTTTATATCTCTTTATCTCCCTGATAAGTTCACACTCAGCCTGCTTGCCCTCCTCACCCCCCTACACACAGACAGCTCTCAGCACTGCCACTCGCATTTCATGCTGGGCTGGCCTTCATTGGCCTGCCAGCATGAAATCATGGTGCAGTGCCAATCACGGGCGGTGGTCAGCTTCCCAGCAGCACCCGCCTGCCCCCACCAAGCCTGCCCACCAAGGGCAAAATACTGCCCATGGAAAATTGTCATGCCCTGAAAATGGGATGTAATTGCTCTGTGATATTAGCAGGTTTTATTTTCTGTGCTACCAACAACTAATGGCTATCCAATCTAGTGATGACATTAAACAGTCATACTGCTTGCTAATAAGTGACTAGTTTTTAACAAAGCACATTTACCATTTTAACTGAAGGAGCAGATACCCTGGAATGAAGAAAGGTTAAGAGAAAGTTAATTGGACAATTAAGGTACAAAACTATTGCACTTTCCAGGAAGGATGTGACCTATATGGTATGTGTTCTATTGAATCAACCTAATTATAGTTAATTCAAAGTAAAATATCACATGCACATTTATGTGCAGATAAACTGAGAACAATTCTACAATACTAAGGCAGGATAAGGTCAGTTTACTGATTGTATTCAAATATACAATAAGAAAGACTTTACCTGAGACACTTGTGAATAGTAAGTCTACTAAATATTATTCAGGGGATGAATTCTTCTTCCAGTAGCATCTGGACAAAGGCATAAATATTGTGCAAACAGTGCATTATAAGATTCAATTTGATCAGAGATTAAAAATATGTTCAGAATATGCTCTAAACAAGCTAACATCCCAAAGTCATAAAATTTCCCAACATTTTGATTTCTATTTCTGCTAAAGTTATGGATTGTTGCAGAACCCAATCATTTTGTTTTGGTAGAGCTCTATATAAAAAAGCTTGTTTTATTCTTACATGGGATGTGGGCATTGCTGGCAAGGCCAAGCATTTGTTGCTGTTGAACTGAGTGGCTTGCTGAGCCATCACAGAGGACAATTAAGAGTCAACCACTTTGCTGTGGATCAGGAGTCACATGTCCGCCAGACCGGCAGATATCTTTCCCTTAAAGGAAGGGAAGTAAAGGATGGGTTTTTACAACAATCAGTGATGGTTTCATGGTCACCATTACTGAGACTAGCTTTATACTCCAGATTTATTAATTGGATTCAAATTCCACCAGTAGCTATGGTGGGATTTGAACCAATGTCCCCAGAGAATTAACAAAAACAGAGGCCAGAGTTTTCTAGTCGTCGGGTGGGCTCAGCGGGAGCAGGCGGGGGTGGCCGGGGAGCTGACCGCCGCCTGCGATCAGCTCCGAATGGTGATTTCATGCGGGTGGGCCAATTAAGGCCCGCCCTGCGTGGATTGCGAGCAGTAGCGCACCTCTGCAGATGACGGGAGGAGGGAGAGTCGGGTCCAGTGCTCTTTCGCGCAAGTGTGCGAAGAGTGCTTCAATCTCCCTGAGGCACGGAGCTGCCTCAGGAAGATTGAAGCGCTTTTTAAAAAAATATGTAAGGTCATTAAAAATTTAATGAAACATGTCCCTTCATGTGACTGTGCCACATGAGATGGGACATGTTTTTATTTTCAAAATAAAGTTTTTATTTCATCAGTATTAGCTTTAGGAAACCTCATCCCACTCGTGGATAAGGTTTCCTAAGAAATGTAAAGGCCACTTGGGCTTTTCACCTGCCCGTCACATATGGGCAACTTAATTACCTCGTTAATGGCCTTAAAAGGCCTTTCAAATATCAGCAGGCATGCAGCCAACTCTGGCGTGCGCCCGCCGAACAAAATATTGTGCAAGTTTTACATTCCAGTGTGTTGGGTGCGCACCTGCACGTCGAATGTAAAATTCTGCCCAGAAAATGCTGGGAAAACTCTACAGGTCTAGCAGCATCAAATGGCATCCCATCTGACCTACTGCAATTCAAAGAGGACTTAACTTTGGAGAAGGAGATACAGCTAGTCAGGCAATCAGAGGTCCGTCAACAACATGGGGCCATGCTCAGAAGCAAAGACAAACCACGGTTCAGAAAACCCCCCAACGGCAGTACAACTTATTAAGCAAAAGAATCCAGGGAAAAAGATAACTTATGGAACAAAAGTTCGAGATGCCATTAAACCGTGCCAGTGTTGCGGCACCAATAAGCCCCATCAGTGTGAACAGTGTCCTGCAAACACTGCAGAATGCTTTCATTGTAAAAAATTTGGACACTTTGAGAAGATGTGCAGAATTAAAACCTCTAGACACACAGAGGATGATGAGAAAATCTTCGCACACAAGGCAATTAATGAAATAGAGGAATCTCACCAGGAAGAGGAACAACAATGTTTCCCAGGTGAGATCAAAGATCCAAGATACACATTCTGGTATGCAGGCATTTGTGTCAATGAACATATCACTAATTTCAAATTGTATGCAGGAGCAAGTGTAACAGTCTTATCCGATAAAGAACCGTGGTTAGTAAAACAATGCCTGAGCCTTCTACAACCCAGTTATAAGGCCAAGGAGGAATCAAACTGCAGGTCAAAGGTATGTTGCAAGTAATGCTCCAATATAAAAACAAATAGATATGGAAGCATTATATGTGCTTCACAGCCAGGAATTCTCTCTTCTGCGCCAAAAAGCCTGTGTTGACCTCAGTCTCATCCAAAAGATCGAGGAAATCAACCAGCAAGGATCTGGGTCTGAATTCAAAAATGATTTTCCAAAACTATTTACTGGCAATTGAAGACTGAATACAGCATAACACTGAGAAAAGATGCTAAACCTGTGTGTCTTTTCACACCAAGGAAGATACCTCATCCATTCATGAAACAGGTCCAACTGCAACTTGACGAGATGACCAAGATGGGAGTCCTCTCCCTACCTAAGCCGACAGAATGGTGTTCTGAAAAGATTCAGTTCCTAAATCAAATGGTCCCCTTTGCATCTGTGTTGACCTGACTCAACTCAACAAAGCTGTGGCGAAGGAAATCTGCCTCAGTCGATGACAGCTTGACTAAGCTCTCGAAAAGTACAATGTTCTCAAAACTCAACGCTCACAGTGGCCTTTGGCAGGTATCATTAGATGAAAAATCTAAATTATTGACAATCTTTATTACCCCAATTGGCAGATTTTGTTTTAATTGTTTGCCACTCAGCATAACCTCGGTACTCGAGATTTTTCAACAATCAATGTCTACCATCATACAAGGCTGTAAAGGCATAATATGCCAGATGGATGACATCCTTGACCATGGACCAACTGCTGAAGGATGAGACCTGAGACCTAAAGCTGTGTCAAGCCATTTTCAGGAAGAAGGACCGACACTTAACAATGAGTGTGAATTCTCCAAAATGTCCATTCAATTTTTAGGCCACATTGTGAGCAGCAAAGGTATAATGGCGGACCCACAAAAAACAAGGGCCATCAGTAATTTCTGATCCCGTTATCCATTCTAGACCTTCAATGATCCCTTGGTATGGTTAATCTGTTGGGAAAATTCCTGCCGAACCTAGTGCAAGTCACGGAGCCCTTGAGACGCCTGTTTAAGAAGGCTCAAGCACGGTTTAGATGCACACAAAGAGCAAATATTTCACCAGATTAAGGCCATACTGCTTTCACCAGATATCTTGGCTTACTACGACCCATCCCTATTGACCACAACCGCACCTGCTGTCTCATCTAAAGGACTTGGGGCAGTCCTGTTTCAAGAGCAGTTGAATGGGTGCCATCAATCAGTCAATTACGTGTCTTAAGTGCTATCTGACACATAAATGAGGTATGCAGTTACAGAGAAGGAGGCTCTTGCAGTCAAGTGGGCTTTTGAGAAATTCTGACTATATCATTGGGCTAAAAGTATTTATTGAGACAGACCACAAACCATAAGTCTCATAACAGCACGAAAAGGGATACATCAGAATTCCCTCCAAGAATCCAGAGATTCCACTTGCAACTAATGTGCTTCATTTATGAGACAGTGTAAGTCCAGGGCAAACTACAAATGACTGCAGATACATTGTCCAGGCCACTGTCGACCATCTAGCAACACAGGATATTAATTTGGTCAACGAGGCAGAGTCCTATTCCTAGTTTGTGGCAACACAATTGCCAGTGAGCTCCAAAAAGCTACAACAAATACGCCAAGAGCAGATGCAGGATGAGGACTGCATCCGCATTCGTCGATACTACATGGAAAGTGGGCCACAGCAGCAACTCAGTGGAATGGTAATGAAAGTATATTTCGAACAATGGAAACACTTTACCATTACTGATGATCTGCTGGTGTACAATGAGTGGTTGGTAATTCCTGTCTCACTCTGATCAGAGATTCTTGAAAGAATTCACCAAGGCCACATGCAGAGCACGAGCCCAATCTGCGTTGTGGTGGCTGGGAATATTGAGATCGATAGAAGAGATGATTTCACAGTTTCAAAATGAACTTCCATTTTCTTTCATTGAATTTCAGGATACCTATTTGCATTAAAGCAGAAAACACTGGAAAAACTCAGCAGGTCTGACAGCATTTGTGGAGAGAGAAACAGAATTAACATTTCGAGTCCATATGACAGTTCTGTGCTGAAGAAGAGTCATACGGACTTGCAACTTTAGCTCTGTTTCTCTCTCCACAGCCGCTGTCAGACCTGCTGAGTTTTTCAGCATTTTTTGTTTCTATTTCAGATTTCCAGCATCTTCAGTATTTAGCTTTTACTTATTTGCATTGTTAGCCACACGCAACAATTCATTGGGCAGAATTTTCCCCACGCTGGGGGGAAGTTGATGGGCGGGTGTGTGTGGGCGCACTTCCGATCGGCACCCCTGATCGGAGACACGGCGCCATTTTACGTCGGTGGGCCAATTAAGGCCTGCCCAGCGTGATGTCTGCAGGGAAGTGCTATGCACTCCCTGTGCGGGTGTGGGGGGAATGCCTAAAACCGACAGCGTGCTCTTTTGCACATGCGCACGAAAGAGCACACTCATCTCCCTGAGGCTAAGTGCAGCCTCAGGGAGATCGGCTCTACAAGTAAAAAAGATAAAAGTAGAAAAATAAGATTTATAGTCAGAATTTCTCATAAGCCCACTTGACTGCAAAAGCCTCCTTCTCTGTAACTGCATACCACATTTATGTGTCAGATTGCACTTAAGACACGTAATTGACTGATTGATGGCACCCATTCAATGTCACATGGGTTGGGACATGTGCATAATTTTTACACAATCTTCATTAAAATTTTTTAAAGCCTACATGAAACCTCATCCCACCCGTGGGATTTCCGTAAGGTTTCATGTTTTTTCTAGTTGGCGCCAGGGTTCCTGGCCTGCCTGCCAACCTCAAGATTGGATGGGCAGGTCCTTTAATTGCTTTATTGATCCTGTCAATGGCCTCAATTGGCCATTGACAGGTTGCTTGGTGTGCAGCTGATTTTGCTGCGGTCCCGCCTTCCTGAAAATTTAAATCGGATGCGGTGATGTTGGGAGCCGACAGTAAAATCCAGCCCATTCTGAGAAAATTGAAACCAAATAGCCTCATGCATGACATATGAAGAGTAGTGGATACAATTGGCGTGCAATGGGATGAACTTGTCATGACTTTAGATGCAATTGTATTTAATAACCCATCTGTTGCATTATGGTTCTCCTCTGTATACTCAGCAAACCCAGTTAGGTCTTCCCTCAAAGTCAACATCAAGGCTGCAGCAATTCTGTCCTCATTTGCAATCCTCCTTCTCTGACTATTGTTGACAAAATGAGTGGTCGATATCCCTATAGCAATTCAAATGCGGATAACCATGTAGTTCTTAGCATATCTCCCTCTGGGTGAAGAACATGGTGGTGTTTTATCTCAGGTTTTGCTCAGTTAATGCTCACATTATGTGAGTTAGCGATTAAAGCTATGCATCTACCATTAGTATTCACCACTCTATGCTTTTCCTTGATTGGGGTGTGTGGCATATTCCTTCTAACTGCTGTCTTAGTGGTGACAATGTGCTGGTTCTGTGACATGCCTATAGTTTATAGCTCACTCTGTTGTGTATGAAATGGCCCTGAAGCTTCTGAGAACTCTTTGGGCCCTGCATTGACTGGCTACTCCTACTTGTTATCATGGCCATTTTTCAGCCTTCCATGAAGGGGTTCATTGGTTTGAATAGATGTAGCATTACCCTGATATATGCCTCATCCATGCCTGCTTCTGCTATGTTTTGCCACAATATGCCCCTTCAGGGTGACCTGAAACCTGCATCAGAACAAACCTTAGAGTGTAGGTTTAACCATTAATGTTCTCTCAAGCTGTTCTAGATTCTGCAAGCCAGAATTGTGAGCCTTATGCATGTTAAAACTCCAGGTCTCACTGCCATAGACACAGCATTCATTAGAAAAGCTATTGACCACTTTCCTGGGATCATTCCTGCAGATGGCCAGGAAGTTTGTGTTAATTGTATGTTAATTATATTGTTAGGATATACAAGTGAAGGGCATTGTTCAATTAAGTATTTCAAGCACATATAAATGGGGAATTTACCAAAAAAAAGTATAAATGGGGGAAATTTTGGTCTTATTAAAAAGAAAATATAAATAGGGGACACCTCTTTAAGGGGCTATCACTTTAATCTGTTGATTTGTTAATTTGACCATTTGTTTTAAGTCATACTCAAAAGAATATGAATAGAGGATTGCTGGGACACTGGGGGTGTGGGAGGAGAGCCATGAAACTAAACAAAATCAATAAACTCTCTCAATATAGAAAGTTCTGTGTCTTGGTTTCTGCTTCACCAACTGGCTTGAATCCTATTAGCAGTTGGTACTCACTTCACGGTATGTTTCACAATCCACCGGGTAAGGCTGCAAATATATCAGAGTGGCAAACTTGTAGTTTCTCTGGACTATCTTGCTAGGAGCTCTGAAGCACTCGGGTCATTATTGAGATTGCCTGGAGCAAACCCTCCATTCATCCCGTTGCTACTCCTCTACACCCATCTCCACTTGCTCTCCATCACTTAAGCTACACACTTCACCATGTGCTTCCCCCTGACCTTCTCTTTCTGATTCCCCCTTCCCCTCCGTAGGTCTCCAGCCAACAGCTCACTGTATGTCACGCATCAGTATATGTTTAGAACTATTTGCTCATTAACACAGACTGGTTGAGCCCACTGGCTTTTTTCTACGTTGTAACTGCGATATATTCTATCTATTTCTATATACTTAATGTTTCAATTACTTTCTACTTAACTTTATTGTAGTTTAGACTATCTTAAAATTCAATATTCTATAATTTGCTATTCTGCTGGTATAACTTGCTGCATATTTGCCTGTTCATTTGGGGAAGCTGCTTTTGCACGCTCATGAATCATTCTGTAATATGAAAGCATTTGTGAAATAGAGTGCAAGCACTATTTGCACTGGTAACAAAGCTTCCTAAAATAATTTGCATAACTAAAAAAAAAGCGAAATTCAGTATTCAACATTGCATGAATTTGTTACAAATAATATATCACAATATGACAATGTGCTAAAATAAAGTTCTGATTAAAGTAATTTAAAGCAGAAGCAATTCATTTTTATATTCTAGCAGCCCAGAAACTATGGGTGAAATCTATTTGAGGCATCCGAAGTCTCGCTTGCAGGCTGGAGAGCCGTTGGGAGACACGCACTGTCTCTTTTTGGGGAGGCCTGCTGAACTACAAGCCAATCAGGTAGTAGGGAGGCCAGTGGCAGGCCTTCCCTTGGAATCAAGACTCTGGAGGCAGAAGTCTCACTTACCAAGAGCTGCCAGCTAATCAGAGGCTAGTAGCTCTTGTGCTCAGAAGTGGCACAGTGGAGGCTCTAGCTGCTGCCAGAAAGACAGGCAACTGAGGCCCAGGATCACAAACAGAACCAGGCCACAGGTAAGTACTGGGGGGGTGGAGGTCATGGGGAGAGGGGTCCGGAGATGTCAGCAGCAAGGGCAGTTGGTTGCCTTCGAGCGGCGCCACCCCTCCCCACCCACTCCCAATGTCTAATCCCTTGATCAGACACTAAGTGCCTTTGATCGAAGCAGTGCCCTCCCGCTCCCCTGGAGGTGAGAAGCTGGCCGTATGGTTTTAGTTGTTGTGCATGTTGCATGGTGACAGGCCCACCTCCAGCTGGACTAATACCAGCAGCGGTAGGTTGAGGCCCTTAAGTGGTCATTAAGTGGCTACTTAAGGGCCTCAGTTCGGGGTGGGAAGGTTGACCATGGGCCTTCCCTTGCAATACTTAATTCTGGTGGAGGTAGAAAGGCAGCGGGGTTCAGGTATATCATCTTCCCACCTAATTAAATACTTTTCCCACCTCCAAGCTCACGATCAGAGAGAGCAGAATATTCTGCCCTGTGATTGGGTACTTGGAAAATATGGTTATGATGGGTGGAACTTAATACTCAATCCTGTCCCCGGAAGTGGGCTGGGAGGTGGAGGGATGCTGTATACTGTAGTGGGAAGGCTTGGGGTGGAAAGCCCTTCACCTTTCTGACTGCCCCCATTAAGTCTGAAATGGGAAGAGTCAAAAATGGCCACTCCAGCCGGATGCCAAACGAGCCCCTGAAGTAGCCACTTAAGGGCCTCATCCTTCAGCTGCCTTCTGCTGCTGGGGTCCATGATCCTATCTGTCAGGCGCCTGAGTGGCACAAGATGGGGCGGGCCTGCTTGTAAAGGGGCAATGTGGGTGTCTCACCGGCTCTCCAGCCGGCGGCCAAGGCCCCTGTCATCTCCACGGGATTCTGCCCTATAAATCGGGTTTCACTGTGTGATAAATTCAAAATAATCTAAGTGTATTCTAGTACTCTTTGACAACCCATTCACATTGTGGATATCTGTATGTGAGCAAGGATCAAAATAGAATAACTTTGCAGATTGTGCAACTCCAAAGAAATCTGTAATGTTACGGATAAATCAGAATTCTCAGGGAATTGGGATGCATTTGTCAATATGAGTTTTGGACATATTTTAAGATTACATAGGATATACAGAACAGAAACAGGCTATTTGATCCAGCCAGTCTACACCAACGTTTATGCTCCACTGGAACCTCTTCCATCTTTTCTTATCTTAAACTATCATCATAGCCATCTTTCCCAGAATATTGTACTGGAACAAAAGTAGGCCATTCAGCCCACTGAATCTCCTAGACAATTTTATTAACCAATACAGCTTTTTTATGTTTTTAATCTGCATTTTCTCCCTTTAATCCATGTTTCTTCATACCACTACTATATGCAAGCATGTGCCTCCTTTTAAACATCTCAACTGATTCTGTTTCTATCGTTCTGGACAGTATATTTTGCATTTATCTCTCAACTTAAAAAGTCTTCTTCATTTATATAACATGAGCAGTTGAATCAGTAAAGCAGGCCTTGTAAACCATGTGACAAAGCATTGAGGGTAGTCAGACATGCCTGCCTCATGTAAACTGTGAGAAGGACACAAAGAGGTTGCAAAGAGATATAGACAGGTTAAGTGAGTGGGCAACAAGGTAGCAGATGGAATATAATGTGGGGGAAGTGTGAGATTATTCACTTTGGCTGCTGGAGTGGAAAAGCTGAATATTTTTTAAGTGGCATGAAACTTTTAAATGTGAATGTTCAGAGGGCCTTGGGTGTACTCATACAAGGAACACAGAAAGTTAGCATGCAGGTACAGCAAGCAATTAGGAAAGTGAATGGCACACTGGCCTTTATTGCAAAGGGATTAGAGTACAAGAATAAAGAAGTCTTACTATAATTGCACAGGGTTTTGGTGAGACCACATCCAAAGCACTGTGTGCAAATTTCGTCTCCATGTTCAAAAAACATGTCCAATTGCATTGGAGGCAGTACATCAAAGGCTCACTAAGTTGGGCCCTGGGATGAGTGGGTTATCCTATGATGAGAGGCTGAGTAAATTGAGTCTATACTTTTTGGAGTTGGGAAGGGTAAACATTGAGAGGTTATTTCTCCCTTTAATCCATGTTTCTTCATAACACTACTATATGCAAGCATGTGCCTTCTTTTAAACATCTCAACTGATTCTGTTTCTATCTTTCTGGACAGTATATTTTGCATTTATCTCTCAACTTAAAAAGTCTTCTTCATTTATATAACATGAGCAGTTGAATCAGTAAAGCAGGCCTTGTAAACCATGTGACAAAGCATTGAGGGTAGTCAGACATGCCTGCCTCATGTAAACTATGAGAAGGACACAAAGAGGTTGCAAAGAGATCTAGAACACGGAGGCACAGGCTAGGATTTTCTGACCCCTTTGTGGCAGGACCTGCCATGGGAGATTCAGTGATCCAACCAAAAGGTCATTGACTATTGGCAGGAGCGGACTATCCCGGCAACAGGCAGGGCCAGAAAGATCCCCCCACAGTCTCAGGAAAAGGGAACGATCATTTAGAACAGAAATAATGAGAAATTTCTCAACAAAAGTGAGTGTTTGGAATTCTCTACCCCAGAGGGTTGTGGATGCTCCATCATTGAATACATTTAAGGCTGGGATAGACAGATTTTTAGTCTCTCAGAGAATCAAGGGACATGGGGAGCAGGCGGGAAAGTGGAGTTGAAACTGACGATCAGCCATGATCAAATTGATTAAGTGGAGCAGGCTCAATGGGATGTATGTTCTACTCCTGCTCCTATTTCTTATGTTGTTCTGCATGTGCTGAAGAATGCGTTACTCATATTCTCACCAAGCATATTTACATGACTGTGCTTTGTATTTTTGTTGGTTTAAATTAGGTTTTATGGTCTTATTTATGTGGAAGAAATGTCTTTCTCAGAAGTGTGGAACAATGTGGTTTGTGAGGCTTGTTTTGTATATGGAGGTGGTTTCAGACAGTCGCACAGGATGTCTGTAGTTTATAATGATCCTACAATAGGTGATATGAACTGTAAGTGTCTTTTGTTGTTATGCTGGTGACATTGTGATGAAAATAAAAGTGCTGGTTGCAGTTTTAACACACAGTGTGATAAACTTTGCATCTCTGTGAATAGGAACACTGGTTTATTTAATGAAAATTGTCATATTGTATAAACTGGATGTTCCAAGTTTTTCAGAATGGGTTCTCTCCCCTTATATAAAAGAAATAAACCATTTGACTTACAAGGCCTGTAGTTATTTGGAAACAGATGGGTAGTATTGACAAAACTATGGCATAAACATGGGATTTTACAAGAAACACAATTACGTTATTATTGTTCTTAAAATAAAACTAGAAAACCATAGGGTACTGACCTTTATCTCATATTTAAAAACCTTGCTTTAACAGAAATTCATTTTCAATTTATTTTTCAATCATATAAAAGGAAAGAAAAAATTACTACATTGAACCCTTTTAGCTAGCAAAAGGTTACAATAAGATACACTTGAGGCTTTCCAGGGAGTAACCAAGAATGTCCCTAAGGAACAACCTTAATCGAATAAACTAATCTTTGCTGTGGAGATTAACTGGATGGGTTCAGCAGTGTAATATCAGCAGAATGCTAAGTATCAGCACCATCAGCTGCTTCAAAGGCACTGAAGGCAGTGGGAGAGCCTCCCTGTTGGTCCCACCCTACTGATCCTGCAAATTTGGTAAACTTCATAGAAATTTAATAAGTCCTGCTGCTTTGTGTTTGTCTGTAGAGTAAACAGCCTGGTGCTGTGAGGCTCATATGCCATAATTTACAAACATTTTGAAGGCTATGGCAGTTATAGAAGCCTGGGGCCTGTGCAGCTTAAACCAATATATGCTCATCCTGAAGGTAAATAATATTTGAAGGTTATGAAGTGGTTCAAAAGATTTTAGCCATTTTGTATGTAAACTATTATTTCGAAATTCATATGCATCTAAATATCTTCCAGTGGTGCAAACTAGCCTTCTGTTTCTGAGATCCTCACTGTCCGATGGTAACAGTATTCATTTACATCTTATGACTATCCCACACAAAGCATATAATAGATGAGCAGATAATTGGACACTCTTAACAAACTCAAATCTACTAATACACCTTCTTGGAACTCAACACAATGAGCAACAGACAGGCTTGGCCAATTAACGAGATCTGAGTTCTTTATTTAATGGGGAGGCGGGAGGGGGAAGTAGCAAAAATGTGTATCGAGAAAGGTAGAGCAGGAAGCGGTGGTGGGATTGATATTAAGAACACATGGAAAAAGAAAACCAAGGATTCCTATGTTTCATATGAACTAATATAGTTTGATAATTCTCTTATCTTTTCCTCTAGCTTTTTCTTTTAATTCGGTTTCCAGCTGCTTTTCCATTTCCAACACTTATTCATTCCCTGAATCATCTAAACCTAAGCCTATTCTGTATCCCAGTCATGCAGCTGCTGTACTTGCATGTCTGTAGTTAAAAAGATTGGAAGGTGTTTAGTTGCTTTAATTTCATCCTTGAAATTCATGATTGCTAACAGGACAACTTTTTTATTTGCTCTATTGTCTCGAATCCCATAGCTGACAATCTGTTCCACGAGGTAGGCTTTTTAATCAATCAACTAGATAATCAAATGTCACTGGCTATCTGCTCCATGTAATTACTTTTGCAATTAAACATCAACCTCTAGTTGCCTCATCTAATTAGAGGGATGGGCAGATTTTCATCGAGATTGATTTTTTAATAAATATTGACTTAAAATATCATGATCTCATCATATTCCTTCATTTCTTTGCACCAAAAATCAAACAAATGGTCAATTTAACAAGGAGAGAGATTCCTGGGACATCTGAGGGTTTTCTCAGTTCAGTATACACAATTGTAGTGAACAGAAGCACAGCCAATATCATGCTAATGATAATACTCAAGTGCTTCCAGTACTTTATGAGGGAACGAGAATGACAATAAAGTGAATGGCAAATCAAATGCTCATTTTCAAAATACACAAAGAGAAATGAAAAATCGGGGATCGCTCCTCAATAAGAAAGAAAATGCAAATATAATCATCACATAAACTTGAATTTAGATTAATGCATATATTTATTAATGTTAAATATTATCAAAGCCTGTTCTTTTATATCAACCATATATATCAATCATATTTCCATAATGATATATTTATATCAACCATTATAAAACATATATAAGGTAACAGGGTCTTACTCTCATTTGGCATGGTGCTGCCACCAGGATGCTATACCATAAGCTCGCTGAAACCCCATATCACTGCCAACATCAAGAAAGAGTTCCTAAAATTGTCTAAGTACTTTGCATTGATGCAAGGTAGCCATTGCTACCTCGTGGAGCTTTTTTTTAATGGTCACTGGCTTTAAATTACAATATGATTTTTCAGAGAGATAAATGTTTCAAGTAAAAACATTTTGAGCAGAATTTTCTGCCTGTCGGGCGGGTGGGCCCAACCCAATCTCCGGTGGGCGGGGAGCCAATCCCCGCCGGAGAAGTGGGCTCCTCCACCATTTTACGTGGGTAGGCCAATTAAGGCCCGCCCAGCGTGATGTCCGCTGGGAAATGCTATGCGCTTCCTGTGTGGGTGGGGGGGTATTCCCCAAAAGCAAGAGTGCGCTCCTTCACATATGCGCACGAAAGAGTGCACATCTCCCTGAGGCTAAGTGCTGCCACAGGGAGATCGCTGACAGTTCTAACAACATTAAAAATAGAAAAAAAAATCCTTAATGTGCCTCCCTCATATGCAAATATTCATAATTTACACTAAAACATTATTAAACTTTTTAAATCCCTAGGTGAAACCTCATTCCGCCGGTGGATGAGGCTTCATGTTTTATCTATTCCCCGCGGGGGCTCCTGGCCTGCTCGCCAACATTAAGGTTGGACAGGCAGGTCCTTTAATTGTTTCAATGATCCTTTCAATTAGCCATTGACAGGTCGGCGGGCCCACAGCTGATTTTGCTGTGCCCCCACTTTCCTGAAAATTTAAATGGGGCGGGATTACGTCTGGGGTTGTCCCTGACATCATCTCGCATCATTTTTCGTGTCAGCGAGCGGGCCCCACCCCCTGCTCGCCAACGGCAAAATTCAGCCTATAGAAAATAGGAGCAGGAGTAAGACATTCAGTCCTTTGAGCCTGCTCCACCATTCAATATGATCATGACTGATCTTCCAGCTCAATGCCGTACTCCTGCACTTTCCCCATACCCCTTGATGCCTTTAGAGTCTAGCAATCTAGCTATTTCCTCCTTAAGTATATTCAGTGACTTGGCCTCTGCTGCCTTCTGTGGTAGAGAATTCCACAGGTTCACCTTCTTCTGAGTGAAGAAGTTTCTCTTCATCTCAGTCCTAAATGGCCCACCCCATATCCTGAGACTGTGACCCTTTGTTCTAGAACCCCCCAGCCAGAAGATTCATCATCCCTGCATCCAGTCTATCCAGCCCTGTCAGAATTTTATACATTTCAATGAGACCCCCTCTCATTCTTCTGAACTCCAGTGGATACAGGCTTAGTTGGCTAATCTCTCCTCATACAACAATCCTGCCATCCCAGGAATCAGTCTCGTGAGCCTTCACTACCCTCCCTCAATGGCAAGTATATCCTTTCTTAGGTAAGGAGGCCAAAGCTGCTCACAATACTCCAGGGGCAGAAATGTCCCCCTGTCGGGAGGGTTGTGCTGGGGGCCGGCGCAAACTCGATCGGGGCTGTGCCGCCATTTTACATTAATTCTTTGTAAATTCTTCCCCAGGTGTGGTCTCACCTTAATTGGCCTGCCCAGCACGACGTGTGCCCAGAAATGCTGAGCGCTCCCTGTGCAGGTGGGCGGTGGGGTGTATTCCCTGAGTTGGGGCCTGTGCTCTTTCGTGCATGCACGTGAAAGAGCGCAGAAAACTCTCTGGGACACAGAGGTGCCTCAGGGAGATTAGTTTAAGATTTAAAAATTAAAAAAAAGAAAAGGAAATATTTTAAGGCATGTCCCCTTGTGTGACAGTTTCACATGAGCTGGGACATGTTCATGAATTTTGATTAAAAATTTTATTAAATTAATGAAACCTTCATGAAACCTCATCCCACTCGTGGATCTTAATTGGCCTTTAACAGTTCGGTGGACGCGCAGCTGAGCCTGCTGCACACTCGCCGAACTGAAAATCTAACTGACGCACGGTGACTTTGGGACACCCGCCCGATGTCACCACGCTTCATTTTACATGTCAGCGAGCAGGCCCCTCCCTCGCTCGCCAACCTGAAAATTCTCCCTGACGTGTGGTCTCATCAAGGCCCTGTACAGCTGTAGTAAGATATCTTTGCTTCTGTACTCAAGTCCTCTCACGCTGTTGGCCAACATACCATTTGTCTTCTTAACTGCTTGCTGCACCTGCATGCTTGCTTTCAGTGATTGGTGTACAAGGACACCCAGGTTCCTTTGTACATCAACATTTCCCAATTTATCACCATTTAAATAACGCTCTGCCATGCTGTTTTTCCTAATGAAGTGGATAACTTCACACTTATCCATGTCACACTGCAACTGCTATGTATTTGCCCATTCACTGATCTGCTCTAAATTGCCTTGAAGCCTTTTAACATCCTCCTCACCACTCACATTCCCGCCAAGTTTTGTGTCGTCTGCAAACTTGGAAATATTACATTTGGTTCCCTCATCCAAATCATTGATAAATATTGTGAATATATTTCCAATATATTACCCCCAATCCCATGTGCTTTAATTTTGCACATGACCTCTTATGTTGGACTTTACCAAAAGCTTTTTGAAAATCCAAATACACCAAATCCACTGGTTCTCCCTTATCTATTCTGCTTGTTACTTCCACAAAAAACTCCAGTAGGTTTGTCAAACATAATTTCCCTTTCATAAATCCAGGTTGACTTTGTCTAATCCTGTTGATATTTTCTAAGTGATGTTAGGCTAACCGGTCTGTAATTCCATTTTCTCCCTCCCTTTTTTAAATGACGGGGTTACATTTGCCACCCTCCAATCTGCCAGGACTGTTCCAGAATCTACAGCATTTTGGAAGATGACAACCAATGCATGCACTATTTCCACAGCCACCTCCTTTAGTACCTTGGGATGTAGATTATCAGGCGCAGGGGTTTTATTGGCTTTCAGTCCCATTAATTTCTCCAGCACTGTTTTTTCACTAATGCTAATTTCCTTCAATTCCTTAACTTCCCAGAAATGCTAGGGAACCATATGTGTCTTCCTCCATGAAGACAGAACTAAATTAGTTGTTTAATTGCTCTGCCATTTCCTTGTTTTCTATTATAAGTTCTCCTGTTTCAGACTATAAGGGATCTACATTTGTCTTCTCTAATCTTTTTCTTTTTACATACTTATAGAAGCTTTTACAGTCCACTTTTATGTTCCCTGCAATTTTACTCTCATGCTATACTTTTCCCTTCTTAAACAATCTATTGCTCCTCCTTTGCTGAATTCTAAACTGCTCCCAATCCTCAGGCTTTCTACTTTTTCTAGCAACATTATATGACTCCTCGTTGGATCTAATACTATCCCTAATTTCTTTTGTTGGCATTCTGGATCCAGAATTGGCTAAGTGGCAGGAAGCAGAGGGTGCTGGTCGAGGGGTAGTTTTGTGACTGGATGCTTGTGTCCAGTGGGGTTCCACAGGGATCGGTGTTGGGTCCCTGCTGTTTGTGGTATACATAAACGAGTTAGACTTGAAGGCAGGAGGGTTGATCAGTAAGTTTGCGGATAACACGAAAATTGATGAGGTGGTAAATAGTGAGGAGGATAGCCTTAGATTACAGGATGGGCTGGTCAGATGTGTTGATCAATGGTAAATGGAATTTAATTTGGATAAGTGTGAGGTGATGCACTTGGGCAGGATAAGCAAGGCACGGGAATACACGATGAATGGTAGGACCCTGAGAAGTACTGAGGATCAGAAGACCTTGGTGTGCATGTCCATTATCTACCTGTCCCTTAAGGTAGCGTGACAGGTAGATAAGGTGGTTAAGAAGGCATATGGGATACTTGCCTTTATTAGGCGAGGCATAGAATATAAGAGCAGGGAGGTTATGTTGGAACTGTATAAAACGCTGGTTAGGCCACAGCTATAGTATTGCGTGCAGTTCTGAAATCCGCATTATGGGAAGGACGTGATTGCATTAGAGAGAGTGCAGAGGAGATTAACCAGGATGTTGCCTGGGCTGGAAAGTTTTAGTAATGAGGAGAGATTGGATAGACTGGGGTTATTTTCCCTGGAGCAGAGGAGATTGAAGGGGGACATGTTTGAAGTGTATAAAATTATGAGGGACATAGACAGCATAGACAGGAAGGAACTTTTCCCCTTGATGGAGGGATCAATACCAGGGGGCATAGATTTAAGGTAAGGGGCAGGAGGTTTAGAGGGGATGTGAGGAAGAACTTTTTCACCCAGAGGGTAGTTAAAATCTGGAACTCACTGCCTGAAAGGGTGCTAGAGGCAGAAACTCTCATAACATTTAAGAAGTATTTGGATGTGCACTTGCGATGCCATGGCATACAAGGCTATGAGCCTAGTGCTGGAAAATAGGATTAGAATGGTTAGGTACTTGTTTGACCGACATGGACTTGATGGGCCGAAAAGCCTATTTCTGTGCTGTAGCCCTCTATGACAATGGTTGGGCCGCTTTTCTTGTTGTGTTTTTGCACCAGAAAGGAATGTATAACTGTTGCAATGCATATATTCATTCTTTAAATATTAGCCATTGCCTATCCACCATCAAGCCTTTTGATGAAGTTCCCAATCTGTTTTAGCCAACCAATGCGTCATACCTTTGTAATTTCCTTTGTTTAGATTTAGGACCCTAGCTTTGGATTAGACTACATCACTTTTCATCCTAATGAAAAATTCTGTCATATTATGGTCTTTCTCCCCTAAAGGACCCCGCACAAAAAGATTATTAATTAAATTAAAAGCAAAATACTGTGGATGCTGGATATCTGAAATAAAAGCAGAAACAGCTGGAAAAACTCAGCAGGTCTGGCAGCATCTGTGGAGAAAGAAACAGAATTAATGTTTTGAGTCCAAATGACTCTTTTTCAGAGTTAAAGAGAAGTAGAAATGTGATGTGATGGGTCTTATACTGTTTAAGAGGGGGTGGAGCAGTTGCAGCAAGGATAGAAGGTCAGGGATAGGTGACAGCTGAGGAGACATTGACAAAGAAGGAGACCAATACTGTATACAGTAACCAATACAGTAACCAGATGTGGTCTCCCCAGTACCCTGTATAACTGAAGCATAACCTCCCTACTTTTGTAATCAATTCCCCTCGCAATGAACAATAACATTCTATTAGCTTTCCTAATTACATGCTGTACTTGCATACGAACCTTATGAGATTCATGCACTAGGACACCCAGGTCCCTCTGAATCTTGGAGCTTTACAATCTCTCACCATTTAGATAATGATTCCTTTTTATTCTTACTGCCAAAATGGATAATTTCACATTTGCCCACATTATACTCCATTTGCCAAATCTTTGCGCCACTCACTTAACTGTCAATGTCACTTTGTCCTTATGTCCTCTTTGCAACTTACTTTCCTATCTATCTTTGTGTCATCAGCAAATTTAGCAACCATACCTTCAGTCCCTTGATCCAAGTCATTTATACAAATTGTAAAAAGTTGAGGTCCCAGCACAGCACTCATCACATCCCGCCAACCAGGACATGACCTATTTATGCATATTCCCCATTCCCTGTTAGCTAGCAAATCCCCTATCCATGCCAATGTATTAGCCCCCTACCCCATGATCTTTTATTTTCCACAATAACCTTTGATGTGGCACCTTATCAAATGCCTTCTGGAAATCTAAGTACATTACATCCCCTTTATCCACAGCACGTGTGACTCCTTCACATTGGTTAAACATGATTTCCCTTTCACAAAACCATTTTGACTCTACCTCATTACCCTGAATTTTTCCAACTGCCCTTCTATAACGTCTTTAATAGTGGCTTATAACATTTCCTTTATGACAGATGTTAAGCTAACTGGCCTGCAGTTTCCTGCTTTCCATCTCCTTTTTTGAATAAAGGAGTTACGTTTGCTACTTTCCAATCTAACGGAGCCTTCCGTGAATCTAGAGAGTTTTGGAAAATTAAAAACAATGCATTAACTATCTCACTGGCCACTTCTTTCAAGACCCTAGGATGAAGTCCATCAGGACCCGGAGGTTTGTCAGCACACAGCTCCAATAATTTGCTCAATACCACTTCTCTGGTGATTGTATTTTTGCTGAATTCCTCCCTCCCTTCTATTTCATGATTTACAGCTATTTCTGGGATGTTACTTGTATTGTCTATAGTGAGGACCGATGCAAAATACCCTGTTCAATTCATCTGCTATTTCTTTACTTTTCATTATTAATTTCCCAGACTCACTTTCTATAGGATCAACACTCACTGTTTTAACTCTTTTCTTATTTAACTATCTATAGAAACTCTTACAATGTGTGGCACATTGTACGTTTCATGCTGAATATTTGCTTTAAATATTAGATTATTACTGAACGTTGCATTTTTGATAAACCTTTTCTTTAGAGAATAGTGCACAAGAATAAAAAGTAATGATATGTATATATACAAATGTTGATTAAACCATTGTTAAAATGATGCATGATTATATTAAAGCCACAGAAAGTATGAGGGTAGATCCATGAGAATGACACCAAGGATCAGAAACTATAGTAATGAACACAGACTTGAGATACTGACTTCTTTCCACTGAAGCAGAGAAGAAATGTGATAGAAGTTTAAAATTATAGAGGGAAAGGGAAAAGATGTATTTTCTATGGGTGAGGAGTTAATGACAAAATTGATCTGAAGAAAGTGAGAAAGAGTTTAGGAGAAATATCTTTATTCAGATAGTTGCTGAATAATGAACTGTTTTGCCGCAAGAAGTGGTTGAGTCAGAGCGTGAATCTTTGAATTTAAGATTGGAAAAATCTATGAAACAAGTGAATTTGCAGAGCTTTTGGAGATAGTGGTATAGTGAGAGTAGTTCTAGATTAGGCTGACAAAGAGCCTATGCAGACACCATGGGTGGAATACAGGAGCACAACCTCAGTGTAACTTGTTCCACCACCTGTTCTCCTGCAAGGATCATGGATAATGAAAGGACAATGATCAGTTTATCACATTCATGTGACTTGCTCTCTTGTTATATATGATTTCTCATTTCATAGTAGGATCCTTAATCATTACTGAGATTTGACATTTGACTATAGTGTTGGAGAATTAGCTTAGTTTGGCAAGGTACCCTTCGATTTTTTTCACTTTATTTGCAGTTGGCACATGGCCCCCGAGTGCTGCCAATCTGTTCATGTTAACCTATCCAATTTTTCTTCTTTTTAATATTAATGTACTTTTTTTTTTCCTTTGGCAAGATCACACTGCACATTTAGTATTTTTTTACTTCACTAGTGAATCTCTGGAAGCATTGCCCATGGAATGTCAGGACCAACTGAATTATCTGGAGTGTCCATTCCAAAGCAGAAAGGTGAAGGAGATACACCTTACTCCCCATTCCCTAGCACTGCAGGTTCCACCATCTCACCTGTAAAAAAAATGGTGCACATCAGAAACCATGGCCAGGATTTTACAGCTCCTCCCACCTGGTGGGATATTATGCTCCCGTTGAACTGAATGGAGATTTAAATGGCTCGCCGCATCCTCCGGGGAAGGCACGCCACAGAAGGGCCGTAAAATCCTGACCCATGATCCCAAAAGTCTGCAGGTGCCCCTTAATCTGGTGCAGGGGCTGCCGCAGGAGAGGGGACTGTGTGGATTAGCCCTTTTTGAGTTCAGGACTCACCTGCAATGCACCCTGCTGAAGAACTACAAATGCTGGATTGAAAAGTGTCAGGTTGGGGTGAGTGCCATGGTTCACCTCCTTGCAAAACAGAAGAGATGCTCCCAGTGGCTCTGCGTCAAGGAACCATGAATCACAAAATCATACAGCACAGGCAGACATTATTGAGCCAATGGGCCTTACAGCTTTCTGAAAGAGTGGCCATTAGTTCCATTTTAATGCTTTCTCTGGATAGCTCTGCAAATTTGTTTTCCCTTCAAGTATGTATCCAATTCCCTTTTGAAAGTTACTATGAATTTGTTACCACCATTTTTTCAGGCAATGCATTCCAGATCATCATATCAGAGGGTCGAAAACATTTAATCTCCCACAGGGTTTAAACATTAGAAGCAAATTTTTGGCCCATATCTGGTAAACATATCCCTCTTCGTCTTTCTCCACCTGCTTGCAGCATTTGACATGGTTGACTACACCAATTTTTTTATTTATTCACTGACTGAACGTGTGTCACTAGCAAGGCCAGCATTTATTCCCCACTCTAATTGCCCTGGAGACCGTGGTGAGCCACCTTGCTGAAGTGCTACTGTCTGCATGGTGAAAATACTCCCATGGTATTGCTCGGCAAAGAGTTCCAGGGCTTTGACTCAGCAACTGTGAAGAAAAGGCAACATTGTTTCATGTCAGAATGGTGTATGACTTTGAGAATTTCCACGTGGTGGTGTTTAACCATCTGTGGCCCTTGACTTCTGGGTGGTAGAGGTTATAGGTTCAGGAGCTGCTGCCTTAGAAGCCTTGGTGAGTTGCTGCAGCTCATCTTGAAAATGATACAGTCTAAAGGCACAGTGTGCAATGCTGGAGGGAGTAGTTATTTAAGGTGGTGGGTGGAGTGCCAATCAAGTGGGCAGCTTTTTTGTCCTGCATGATGTCAAGCTTTTTTTAGTGTTGTCACCATCACAGAATTCCCAGCCTTTCGCCCACTCTTGCAGCTACAGTATTTATATGGCTGGTCCAGTTAAACTTCTGGTCAATAGTGATTTGCAGGATGGAGGTTGGTGGAGGATTCGACGATGGTAATGCAACTGAACGTCAAGGGGAGTTGTTTAGACTTTCTTTTGTTGGAGATGGCCATTTTGCATAGGCAGGGTTTTGAGCTCAATGTGCGGGCTCGGTCGGTGGGCCTGGGAGTGACTGGGGAACAGGCCGCCGCCCGCGATCAGCCCCTGACCGCAATTTCACTGAAATGCTCAATGCTGCCGGGGTGGGAATGGGAGGAGGGCAAGCTTTGAAGTCAGTGCGGGCATGGGGGAATGCTCACAGAAAGTTCCCTGAAGGCAGAGACTTGCCTCATGAAACTGAAGAATTCAAAAGCAATAAATAAAGATTTTCATATGCTGAAAAAATGTCCACATATCAGGATCAGTCACCTTAACACATGGCTGATGTAAATTCTGTCCAAATATTTTTATCTTTTTTTAAATTAGTATTGGAAACCTTATCCCACACTTGGATGTGGTTTCCTCAAAAAGGCAAAGGCCGCCTGGCCAATTTGCCCACCTGCCAACCGTAATGTTGGACAGGCAACAAAAATCACCGCTGATTACTATGTTAATGGCCTTAATATTCCTCTTAATTGTCAGCGGGCGCACTGCTGACTCTCACGCGCACCTGCCAATCAAAATATCGCGCCAGTACACGATGACGTCTGGACATAGGCCCAAAATGCAATTTCACGCCCAAGTGGGGCGGGCACAGCCCCGCATGCCAAGTGAAAAATTCTGTCCTATATGTGTGGCAGAAACATTACTTGTCACTTATCCGCCTAAGCATGATTGTTGTGCAGGTCTTGCTGTATGTGGCACAGAGTGCTTCATTATTGGAAGAGATGTGAGTAAAATGAACACTGTGTAATCATCAGTGCATCTCCCCACTTCTGACCTTATGATGAAAGGAAGTAATTGGTGAAGAGGCTGAATATGGTTGAGTCTAAGACAGTGCCCGGAAGCACTCCTGTCGTGATATCCTAAGGCTGAGATGATTGGTCTCCAACAACCACAACCATTTTCCTTTGTGCTAGGTATGACCCCAACCAGTGGCATTTTCCCCCATCCCAATGGACTTCAGTTTTACTAAGGCTGCTTGATGCCACACCCAGTCAAATGCTGCCTTCATTTTGGGGGTAGTCACTCTCACCTCAATCTGGAATTCAGCTCTTTTTGGACAAAGATTGTAGCAAGGTCTGGATTTGAGTGATCCCGGAGGAACCAAACTGAGTATAGGTAAGCAGGTTGTTGGTGGTTAAGTGCCTCTTAATAGCACGGCTGGCGCCACCTTTTATCACCTTGCTGATGATTGAGAATAGACTGACGGGATAGCGATTGGATGGATTGGATCTGACCCGCTTTTTGTGACTATCTTTCTCCAATGCCTCTCCACCATTGTCCAACTGTGTGGGACTGCACTCGTCTACTCTCTTATCTATCTCAACTACATGCTGCCCCTTGCAAATAACATTCTAAATCACAGGCTGGAATCTTCTAGCCAGCACTCAGAAGCCGCCCCCCACCCCTCCCACCCCACCCCCCCAGCCCCCCCCCCCACCCCCGTGGCTGGCTCACCAGCAGCGGGGCCGGTGAGCCATTGAAATCTCTGTCCGGGTTGGCAGGACCAGAAGATCAGGCCGGCGTGTGAGGGGCTGTAAAATTCTGGCCACAGTATCAGTTTCCACCTGTACACTGACGGTACCCAGGTCTACCTCGCCACCATCCTTATCGACCCCTCTAAATTCTAAAATGTCAGGCTGGTTGCCCACATCCAGCGATGGGTAAGCAGACATTTCATCCAACTAAATATTAGGAAGAATGAAACCATTTTCTTTGGTCCCTGCCACAAAATCTATTCCTTCACCACTGCTTCCATCCCTTTCCATGGCAACTGAGGCTGAACCAGACTGCCCACAACCTTATTTGTCCATATTTGACCCTGTCATGACCTTCCAAGCACATTTCCATACCATTACTAAGACTGCATATTTACATCTCTGTAACACCATCCAACTCTGTTCCTGCCTCAACTAATCTGCCCCTGCGCTCACAGACCCAGATTGGCTCCCAGTTAAGCAATGCCTTAACTTTAAAATGCTCATCCTTGTTTTCAGATTTCCGCATGGCCTCACTCCCCTCTATCTCTTTTACCTCCTCCAACCCCACAACTCTCCAAGATATCTGTGCTATTCTAACCCTGGCCTCCTGTCCATGCCTGATTTTAATTGCTCCACCATTGACAGCTTTGCCTTCAGCTGCCGAGGCCCTAAGCGCTGGAATTTCCTTGCTAACCTTCTCCACCTCTTTTACCACTCTGTCCTCCTTTAGAACTCTCCTTTACATTTAAAACCTCTTTGACCAAACTTTTTGTCACCTGTCCTCTCCTTAAGTGATTTGGCATCAAATTTTGTTTGATTACGCTCCTGTGAAGCATCTTGGGATGTTTTACTACATTAAAGGCTCTATAATTAATACAAGTTGTCACAGCAATAGATAACTTTTAATGGTCCCCTTGCCCATTCAGTGAGTATGGCACTGATAAGAGAAAGGAATGGAGATTGCTGCTGCTACCGATGAAGATTTGGTTGCCAAGATCTCTTCACGACATTCACATCGAATATTGCAATATGGTTAGTTTTATCCAACCAAGGATTGCATAACAATACTGCACTTGGATCTTGCATCACTGACATCAAACTTCACCAGTGGGAGTGAAATTACTCATATGAAGGATAGATTCCACGCTGTCTCAAACTTGTACTTTCCTAGGCTTACATTGTAGCTCCGGTTCCCAGAAGGTTCAAGTGCTGCTGTCTTGACAGAGTCCCAAAAGGAAGCCTTATCAGTCAGTCGTCGAGATATACAGGTACTGGATCCCAGGAGCCACTCTCACCATTGACAGGCATTTATTAAACATTAGGGAAGTGTACATAAGGCCAAAAGGGAGTATTTTGTGCCAGTAAAGCAGACCTTCCAAGGTGAACCAAAGATATTTTCTGAGACATTTTCTTTGTATGACCATATCCATCCTTGAGATTGGTACCTGTGAGTTAGCCTCCTGGGTGCACAGGTTATCTGTAGAATAGCTATCGTCTTAAATATTTTCTTGAAAATGAAAGAGTTCACAGCACCTATACTGGAATCTACCTGTACTTTCTGAGCCTGTAGAATAATAAAACTAAGGCCTGGGTTATTCCTATGGTGGGTGGGCTGGGCGGGAGCAGGTGGAGGCAAGCGCTGAGCCAATCGATGCCCGCGATTGGCTGCACGCCACCATTTTACACAGTCGGGCCAATTAAGGCCTGCCCAGCGTGATATGCGCTCCGTAGCACTCAGCACTACCTGTGCAAGCAGGGGAAGGAGGGAGAGTCGGGGCCAGCACTCTTTCGCACATGCACAAAAGAGCACAGCAATCTCCCCAAGGCACAGAGCTGCCTCAGGGAGATTGAACGATTATGAAAATAATTAAAGAATCTGTTTAAAAATTTATTCAACGTGTCCCCTCATGTGATTGTCACATGAGTTGGGACATGTTCGAAAAGGTGGGAAAACTTATTTATTTATTTTATAAAAGCTTCAGGAAACCACATCCCGCCCGTGGATGAGGTTTCCTGAAAAACACAAAGGCCACTTGGGCTTTTCGCCTGCCCGCCAACCTTAAGGTTGGACAGGCAGCGTTCTTAAGCACTTTAATTAATTTTTTAATGGCTGTAATAGGCCCTTAACATTTCAGCGGGTGCACAGCCGACTCCAGCGCCCACCGAACAAAAAATGCGATGGCACATGATGACATCAGTATGCACGCCCAACATCGTCACGCGTCATTTTACACATCAGCATGTTGGCCTACCCCCCCAACCCCCACCCCCCCCTGCACAATGACTGGAAGATTCTGCCCTAAGTTTCTCTTGGTTATTTAATTTTATATAACAGTGATATAACTGCTACGACTGTGAACATATGGATATTAATGCAAAAGACTAACTGGTTCATCAACCCTGACACATACTTCTAAACACCATGACCTCCAACTAACCTCTCACCCTCCAAGCCCAACCCCACTACAACCCAAGCAGTCAGTTAAAAGGGCAGAATTTTGCCCTCGTTGGGCGGGATGGGCGGGGGGGAGGGGGGGGTGGCGGGAGTGGTTGGGTAGCCGACTGCTGCCCGCGATTGAGGCCAGACTGTGATTTCGTGTTGCCGGATCAATTAAGACCCGCCCGGCGCGTAACGCGTGCGTCAGTGCTCAGTGCTGCCTGCATGGGGTGGGTGAGGAGGGCGAGCACGCAAGTGGGTGCAGGAAAAGCTCCCTGAGGCACAGAGCTGCCTTAGGGAGATGAAGATAGGAAAAATTAAAATCAAAGCATTTAAGATGTTAAAAAAGATGTCTCCTCTGTCACATGAGCAGGGACATGTTAGAAATTAGTATGAAAGTTTTTTGTTAATGACGGATCAAAACCTTACCCTGCCCATGGATAAGTTTTTGCCAAAATGCAAAGGCCGCCTGGCCTATTCGCCTGCCCACATGCGCCCGCCAACCGAAAAATCACATGAGTGCACAATGGTGCAGGGCTGCTCGCCCGACATCATCATGCGTCATTTTACGCTCGTTTGGGTCAGGCGTGCGCCCATCTGACGAGCGAAAATTTCTGCCAATAATCTCCTGGGAAAGGCTAAAGAAAAATTCTTGCCAACCCGAACAAGTGATCAGCCAGGTTCCAGGAGAGCACATCACCACTACTGCATCTGCCTCCTATACATAGTCATGTTGGCCACAGTGAAGAACATTCAGCGTTTTATGCTTAACTGTTTTGGAGTAGTGGGCATCGTTTGTATTCAACACTGTCAGATGGCACATGTCTCTGTAGAGTTTTATGAGTTTTTTTAAAGGTGTGCATTGGTCCAATCTTATCTACACGACACCAGTTTTGAAGGTTATAAGCATGGATCTGTTCATGGTGACATAAGAGATTTAATGGTATTTTGAAAAAAAAATCTTTCACGTTTTTGGCAATTGCAAATCAAATACATCATATATTTTGTTTTAAATCATGGGTAGAAGTTCCATTTAGTTGCACTGGTTTTTCTCAGCACAATTCGCCTGAAATCGGCCAAACCAGAACAAAAATTGAGAAATTTCAACACCAAGTTATGTCCTTGCAAATAGAGCTTCTGCGATCTTTTGTGCTGGTTTAAATAATATGCACTAAGCCAGCCCCAACCACAAAACTGGCTGAGCCTCCAGATTGAACTGTTGTATACACTGAATTTCCAATAATTGCACATGTTTGGGGACCTTTGAGGAGGCTCAGACATTGAGCTTTTATTTGGCACAGGAACATTATTAGGCACATATTAAAAGTTTTTATTATTTTAATTTAATAAGAAACTGACACCTGTAAGCTAAATACAAGCAAATAGTTCTGAATAGTTTTAAAAAGTCATTTCCAGTTATTTAAAACCACATCGCGCCATTACGCCTAGAGGGTGGACTACACTTAATGCAAATGCTGCTTTTTTACAATAAACCCATTTTTACATGTACTAATAAAACAGCTTTTAAATGTCACTTAAATTTATCACTCAACTATATCGAGGAATATTTTTTAATGCAAACATTTTCTTCAAAAAGTTACTTTTTAGAACACTGCCCAATTGTGCTGGCTAATTAAAGATTTTATATTTGGTGATGTGCAAATGAGTTTGATTGAACATTTTAGCAAAAAGCCCTTTTTAAAATTAACACAACTTTGTGCGCAATTTATGTCTGGATCGCGGATTGTAACCAAAGTGAAGACTCTTGGCCCATATATAGATTTAATGTCAGAATTCCAGAATTGTTTCATGCAAATGCCCTTAATTGCAAATCAAGGACAAAGGGCTGATGAGCAAATTTCAGAAAGATAAGGTTTAGCATAACCTTAAACAGGAATTTCAAAAAAATGTTGGGGTATGAAGAAAATAAACAACTTGCTGAGCAAAAATAAAGCAATGTCAAAGCAATAAATTGGTAATTTTAAAAATGGGCAATTAATAAAGATGACCATTAAAGTGTGAGAAGGTGAGATTGTGTGTGTCTGTCTCACTCCCGGTCTCGGTACTCATTCACTCATCCTTACTTACTCAATGCGTGAGTGGGTGTGAGTATGTGTTGAAAAGTGGGGGTGGAGGTGAGTGCAAACCCTGAGACTGTGAGTGAGCCAGACACACACATAAACACACATTCACACACACCTTCTCTCATATATGCATACACTCTCACTCACACACACTCTCTCACTCACATATACATACACACGCACACACTCACTCCCATACTCACCCACGGGCAGCCAGTTCCCCCCCAACTTCCCATGCCTGACAGTGTCTCTCTTCCCCACCCACCCAGCAGCCTTAATCTCCTCCAACCCACTGCCCAGCAGTCTCTCCCCCAACCTCTGCCCAGAAAGCTAGTCTTTCCCCACTTCCCCTCCGCCTCTGTCCCTGCCCCTGCCCAGCAGCCAGTCTCTCTCCCCCAACCCCATCGCCTGGCAGCCAGGCTCTCACTCTCTCTTCCTCCCCTTTCTCTCTGACTCTACCCTCCATTGCTGTTGCCGGTGTTCAGGCCTCAGGCTGAATATCAGCAACAAACACAGGAGAGAAATAGCTTGTGATTGGAGGAACAGCTCCTTGTGGGATCTTCCACTCCCCTTATTGGCATTTTGAACACTTGGTCAGTGGGCCAGGATACAGAGACATGAGGGCCTGTTCTAAATGTTGGCACTATTGAGACACATAACTTCTCATAATTAGCGTAATTTCAGTTTCATTTTAAGGAAATGAGACATATAACTTCAAAGATAGAATTAAATAAAATTGGCACAAAATTTGGGTCCATAATGTGTGTTGTCTGCCATTGGGTGCCCAATATGATGTCCACTGCACGCACACACGCTTTTGGTGCAATCACACTGACACCATATTGGTGAAAGGGCACACTGAATGGCTGCTGGAATTATGCAGAGCGGGCAAATCATGACATCCAACAGAGTGCAATGCTGATTTGATGTCAGCAGAGCCATTTTGGAATTATACGTTCCAGCTAATTCCTTCTCTTAACCTTTCATGGGCAGAGCTATTTAAGGGATTTTCAACTGCTTCCAGGTTAGTTACTGGTTGATTTCTTCTAGTTGTTACTTTGATTCCACAAGGGTTGGGTTTTTCTTATAGTTGTTTAAATTTGCCAAAATCACAGGGAGTGACGTGGTAGGTATTCAAGGGTTTTTTGCTGACTTTAAGACTTCTGCACATATCAGTTGCTCCCAGACATGGGTGCAGTAGTTGCTATCCCCCTTGGAACAAAACATGACCTCACAAATGATCAGAGGGCAGGCAAAGAAGGACAAGCTGCTGGAAGAGGGAGGAGGAGAAGTGGTGCAGACGGGTTCAGTGCAGGAAGAAAAATTTATACAAGGTTTTGAGGGAGTAATTACCTTACCTGAGCCTTAGTGAGGAATAGTGGCTGGACTTTTATCAAAGCCTGAGCTGTCTTGCCGCCTAGACCAAAAGTAGTACCAGAGCCCAGGTGGATGAACGGTTGGACACTAGGTGGTATATTACCAGTGGCAAACAATCAAGAGGCCTTCACTGGGACCATTGTCTAATTCAGGATGGTGGCCCACCTCCCAGAGCTACTGGCCCAACCAGAGGACCAGCAGCTCAGCAGTTCCACCGATAGAGGTGTTCACTGCTGAAGCTGCAGGAAAAAAAGGAGGGCACCTTTACTTTGAGGTGCCCTCGAAGACAAGGTAAGTTTTTTTAATTTAATAAAAAGCAGGCCCCGGCAATCGGAAGGGTGCACCCACACTGGGGCTATAGCTGCGGCTCAGCCATTGCCACCAAAGGGCCCCTCCATGAGCCATGAAGCAACCTTAAAGGAGAGCAACCCCACTCCCATCCCCTAGAAACCTGCTTGTAAACAAAGGCCCCTACAGCTTACCTGGTATCTAGTGGCAGGACCTCCCAATGCAGGTAAAGTGCTAGCAAGGGTGAGAAGGTACCAATAATTGGTCAATTATTTGGTTTAATTTGCCGGCTGCCTCAGGGCAGCAGGTAGTTGTGCTGCTGAGCTTCCTGTGCCTGAGATTATCCCGTGCAAGTGGAAAGACATGAGGCCCCCCTCCTGATTCCTTCTGCCACCATTTTTGAGGCTTCCAGCCCATGTAGAGCGCTGGTACAATCCAGCCCAATGTGCATGATCTGTTCACTGAAATCCGCCACCTGCTGTAGCCATAGCTGCAACCTCAAAGCAGGGCAAAACTACATTGCCAGCAGCTCTGAAAGGGGATGAATATCTATGCACCCGGCTCCTTCTAGGCTGGTGCTGGAGATATTTGCAACATCTCACAGATTGCCATCCATTGCTGCATGAGAAATGTCAGTGACACTCTCTGTTCATTGAGAGGGAACTATATTTTATTCTCTCTTGCTAGAAAAATATAGGTGAAATGAGCACGTGCCGTTTTATAGGATTGCAGCTTCCCCATGGGGCAGCATCACAGGCTGCATGCATATTGCTTTCCAGGTGCCTCATGCAAACTCTGCCCTGTTTGGCAACCAAAAAGGATTCCACTCTGTCAGCTAATGTCTGACCATTTGCAGAGTATCCTGCATTATCCCACATGGATGGGAGCAGTCTGGGCTAGCTGGCTGACTGGTAATAGCATGGGCATTGGGAAAGTGGCAGGGGTGGGAGCACAAAATGTTCCATGAAGCCATTGCTACTCCTCCGGGACAGTGCATCTGCTATCCTATAATCTATTGGCGGATGAATTCCTGGACTGCAGTTACACTCTGTAAATCCCTTTTTAAGCATTGATATCCACAGCCATGATGGCAGCAGTGAGCAGTTACATGACAGCAAGGTGTCTTTGCATGACCTCAGTCTGAGCTTCCACTATAACATTCAGATTTATGGTGGAAGCTGTTTGTGCTGCAGGGGAAGCTGAGACATCAGTTGTTGCATCATGGTTGGGTCCACAACTGTGAAAATGGAGTTGCCTATCACTCCAATGCTGGAAAGGATGGGGTCTAAACTTTGACCAAAGTACTGTGCCAAAATGATGCTAAAATTCCTCCATGCTCCTTGACATCATGCTCCTTGACATTAACCCTAGGCTTTCTGGCAGGCTTCACAATGCACCAAGCATCTTGGGGGAGAAGAACAAAGTTGACATTTCACCCCTCTCCTATTTTTACTTAGTTCTGTCGAAGGGTCATGAGGATTCGAAACGTCAATTGTTCTTCTCCGCCGATGCTGCCAGACCTGCTGAGTTTTTCCAGGTATTTCTGTTTTTGTTTTGGATTTCCAGCATCTGCCATTTTTTGTTTTTAGCATCAAGCATCTTGTTGTGTCTACCCACTAGCTTTCTCCTGTATGCTGTCCTATCAAAGTCCTCATCAGAGTCCAGAGTGCAACCTCATCCTTCAGTGAGCTGGGATGAGCTACTCTTTCTCCCTGCCCTGGCTGCAGGTCACTCATGCTCAGTGTCTCACGATATGCAGATTCCGCATCTATGTATCCTCAAAATTACGCGCAGAGTCAGTATCTGAGCTGGTCGCCCTGTCTTCGTCATCACTGTCTCCTTGCTGTTCCTGCACTACCTGGCCAGGCTTCACTTTTGGGTCTTTTAAAGGGGAAAAACATAAGGGCCAGGATTTCCCGGTTGGGGGGGGGAGAGGGGGGCCTACTCACCGACACGTAAAATGACGCAGGATGACGTCGTGCGGAAATCCCAACATCACCCCGCCTCATTTCAATTTTCAGGTGGGCGGGGGCTCAGTCGAATCAGCTGTGCGCCCACCGACCTGTCAATGGCCAATTGAGGCCATTGACAAAGTAATTACAGTACCTAGTGGACCTGCCCATCCAACCTTAAGGTTGGTGGACAGGCCAGGAGCCCTGGCAGGCATTGGAAAAATCATGAAACCTCATCACGGGCGGGATGAGGTTTCATGTAGGTTTTTAAAAATTCAATAAAAATGAAACTAAAAGTGATGGACATGTCCCAACTCATGTGACAGTGTCACATGAGGGGACATGTCAGGGAAATTTTTTAAGATTTTTGTGGAGCTGATCTCCCTGAGGCAGCACTTAGCCTCAGGAAGATGAGTGCGCTCTTTCACATGCATACGCGAAAGAGCACAATCTCAGCTAAGGGAATCCCACCCTGCTCGCACAGGAAGTGCATAGCATAGCATTCCCTTGTGGACATCACGCTGGGCGGGCCTTAATTGGTCCGCCCACGTAAAATGGCAGTGCGCCCCCGATCGGGGATATCGATCGGAGGCGCGCCCGCTCCTAGACATCCCCCCCAACGGGGGAAGATTCTGCCCAAGGTTAAGTTGTTGCGTTGTCAGCTGGGAGAAAATAAGAGGCGTACGCTTATACCATTGCTGTTTGTGAATCAAAACTAGATATGGGATGAGGAACAAGTGGGATGTGGGAAGGAGTAATGGGTATGTGGATACCATCATCTTCAATGGTTTCAGCACCTCCACTGGCCATGGCCTCAGCAATGAGCATCCCAATAATCCAAACACTGTCTCCTCCATGCAGAATAGAACTGCAAGCCTCATGCCCCCCTCTGGTTTTGCTGCCTCTGGTTATGCGTCACCTTGTCCTGCCAGAGAGAGGGAAGTGTGTCTACAATCTGTTTGGCTGATATGGCGTCATGGTTGAATAGCTGACAGTGTGTATAAACCATGTGATGTGCACGTGAGGCTTGCATCAGTGCAAGTTGTGTGCGGGTGCAATGCAGCATCTAAACATTAGGTATAAGTCCTGATCAATAGAGATGGTAAAGTAGGTGATTGATGGGCTGTTGAAGGGTCATGAGGACTCGAAACGTCAACTCTTTTCTTCTCCACCAATGCTGCCAGACCTGCTGAGTTCTTCCAGGTAATTCTGTTTTTGTTTTGGATTTCCAACATTCGCAGTTTTTTGTTTTTATATTATTTAGGTGAGTGATGGGTTGTTTTGCTTTAAGCTGTGTCTGAGGTTACTTGTGAAGTTGGTAAGGCATTTGAACAAGCATTCACTGACTTTGTCCACTCGTGTTGATTCAGGACAACTTTCTTCCATCCACCACCTCCACCATTATAGTATCAGAAAATTTTGGAGCCTGTTCTCTCAAATGCTATGCCATTCTTCTGTCCTTCCCAGGTCAGATTCGGATTACAAAGGACTCCCAACACCTGCTCCAGCCACAATCTACCTCGCCCTTGAGAGTGCAGGCTAGCTTTAAGAAGGGCAGGCTAGGTATAACTGGTGCTAGCCACTCATGATTTTGCCTACTGCTCAGACATCCAGCCAGCCAACAGTATGGTTAACATAGTGCTGCAATTATGTTAAACAGCAGGCAGCACCAAGTTAGTGCACTGCCTGCATTGCGGTAAAAGGGTGTGAGTTAATCAGGCATCACACTCCCAGCATCTGGTTTCGGTGTGTATCGAATTTAACACCCAACCTCTTATATACTTAACGAGCTTTTTTTTTTGCTTTACCTTTAATTGAAACGTTCCTGTAGAAATTATCTAATCATTTTAGCATCTAACCAACTTTACTTTTGCACAGTTGTTTCTAAAATCCAAAGAAGTAATAAATGGTATCAAATGAAAAATCCAATAACACTGCAGTGACCTCATTAATGAAATGTGTAGTTAAGTTACCTTTTTCATCTGTTTCTTTTCCATATGAATGCAGCATGGTAATCTCCCACTTTGGACCTCCAACATGTCTTTGTACATATCCCAGCTGAGTACTTAGAATAACTTTCAAAAGTTCGAGTTAACATTTGGCCTACCACTCAGATGTCCCCAATCACAAGGGAAAATAAATTTGTGATTATCACTAGAAGCATAAAGAGGACGATGAGGTGAATTTACTCACACAATGGGCTACTAGCTTACAGAATGCATTCATACAAATGACTATCAAACACAAGATTTAAGAAGCAATAGGAAAATATTTGAAGTAAAATATTGAATATGCAAGAGAGAGTAGAGAAAGATTAGGAAAGAAAGCAGCAACTGGAATTAGCATTAGCATAGGCATGATGTGGATGAATGGTCTCCTGGTATACTGAAATTTCAATTATTTTATGATATAAGAACATAAGGAGGAGGGGAACACCATATGGCCCCTTGAGCCTGTTCTCTCATTCAATATGATCATGGCTGATCTTCTGTCTCAACTCCCCTTTTCTGGTTCCCATATCCCTTGATTCCCTGAGAAACCAAAGATCTGTCTATCTTAGCCTTAAATATGTTCAATGGTATAGCACCCACAACATTCTGGGATAGAGAATTCCAAAGATTCACACCCCTCTTCAGTGAAGATGTTTCTCCTCATCCCAGTCCTAAATGATTGACCCCTTATTCTAAGACTGTGCCCCCATGTTCTAGATTCCTCACCCAGGGGAAACAGCCTCTTGGTGTCTATCCTGTCAAGTCCCTTCAGAATCTTGCATCTTTTAATAAGATGACCTCTCATTCCCCTAAATTCCAGAGAATATAGGCCCAATTTGCTCAACCTTTTATCATAGAACAACTTTCTCATTCCAGAAACCAATCTCTTGAATAAAAACAAAAAAACTGCAGATGCTGGAAATCCAAAATAAAAACAAAAACAGAATTACCTGGAAAAACTCAGCAGGTCTGGCAGCATCGGCGGAGAAGAAAAAATTTGACGTTTCGAGTCCTCATGACCCTTCGACAGAACTTGAGTTCGAGTCCAAGAAAGAGTTGAAATATAAGCTGGTTTAAGGTGTGTGTTGGGGGGGGGGGGGGCAGAGAGAGAGAGAGAGAAGTGGAGTGGGGGTGTGGTTGTAGGGACAAACAAGCAGTGATAGAAGCAGATCATCAAAAGATGTCAACAACAATAGAACAAAAGAACACATAGGTGTTAAAGTTAAAGTTGGTGATATTATCTAAACGAATGTGCTAATTAAGAATGGATGGCAGGGCACTCAAGCTATAGCTCTAGTGGGGGTGGGGAGAGCATAAAAGATTTTTAAAAATTTTTAGAAAAATAATGGAAATAGGTGGGAAAAGGAAAATCTATATAATTTATTGGAAAAAAAAGGAAGGGGGAAACAGAAAGGGGGTGGGGATGGGGGAGGGAGCTCACGAACCTTTGCTGTACTGTCTCCAATGCAAATAAATCCTTCCTTGGATGTAGGGACCAAAAATGTACGAAATGCGCCATGTGTGGTCTCACCAAAACAATTGTAGCAAGTCTTCCTTATTCTTGTACTCCAAATGATAGTGCTATTAAATTAAATGAGTATTCTGATTTTCAAAAATGCAAAAGAAAAAGTTCAAGTTTATTGGAACAAACTCCACTTCTTAATGTTAACATTCTGAGAAAAAGCACTGGAGCTCATCTTACAATTTAGAATTCAATGTGAGAATAATGGTCCTATTTGAGATCTCTGTATATTAAAATTCAGAACTGCAGATTGAAATAGAGGTCAAACTATCATATGAGTAAAGCGTCATGGTAAACATTACTCCTTCTATGGTGCAGTAAACAATATAATTTGGATTTTGTGTTGCTTTACTGGGAAGGTAAGATTGTATTTTGACCAATATAGCAAAGAGGTTTCCAATTCACAGCGATGTTGAAATGTGTGTTTAAACCAAAATTGTGACCAACAATCTGACTACAATTGGACTAGTACATGGAAAATAAAACACAAACTTGAACCATAGATCCCATGTAGCCTAACCATGATCTTCTGAAATCCTGCTTCAAAAATTCACAGAACTGTTGGTGACATCCCTAAAATATTATAGCACCATGACATCAACATGTCATCAAAGCTTCAAAAGAATTTCAAAGTCAGAAGCACCATTGGTTTGGAAAAAAAATTGTAAATCACCTTTCCAGCACACAATGAACTTGAGTGCTTGCTTATACCCTCAGAGAGATAAAACTTTACAGTGTAATTTGGCAGTTTTCTTGTGTGCAACGATATTGATTTGAATTTTGTATATTAATGTTTCTTACTATGAAAAACATTAGCAATCTTTCACATTAGATCAAATAAAATATCTGTGCTTTAAGCACAGTAGAAAAATGCAAGTCTCCATTTTGCTGAGGTTTAGAGCAGCCAACTCATATTTTAAGTCAACTCAAGCAAGATTACGTGCACTTAAAATCTTTCAGATTACAAACTGTGACATTGATTTCTGTGCAGAACATTTGTTTAAAGTTTCATTTTTTCCTACAATAAATTAATTCTAGAATGCCATCAGACTTCTCCAACACAACCATCAACAATAATTACAATGTATGCAATGTTGTAAAATACATTGTGGAGGATATTCCTACTTGCACTTACATTTGTAATTACAAGCCTGTTGCTCTATATCTACCTGAGCCAATAACCATTGTTTCCTTGACCAGGAAATTGACTGCATTCCGTAACCCTCAAGATTTGTGTTGCCTGTTTGTTTATTTCAGGCTCATAGTGTGACATAAGACAAAAGAAAGAAATTATGACTGTTACCTGGAAACCAGGACCTGGATTTTCATGCCCCTGACCATGTCGAAATTAGAGGCAGAGGTAGGTTGGGGTCGGGGGGTGCATTTAAAAATTGTCGACACAACCTGATTCTGGGATTCTTGAATCCATTCCCGACGTCCCCAATTTTCACTGACATAGGATAAGGGTGCAGATAGCAAGCCAGCACCCTACACTCCCAGCATGGCTGGCCCAATGCTGGGGTTGACATCTCGTAGCTCCCTGTGATTTTTGTCAAGTCAGACCAGCTTCTCCATGACTCATGGTTCAAGGATCTCAGAGGAGATGAGAACCATAGTCTGGATTCAGGAAGCTTTTAAAAGATATATTCAAAAGTCTTACCCATGGCCCCTCCATGCCAACCCATGCGCTCTCCCAATCTGCCCAATTGCCCTCATATCCTCCATACCAATTAATGACATTTCCATGCCCATTCACCCACTATACACTCTACACAGAGCCAAGGAGCTCTATGTGGAACTGCTCAAAAAGCACCCATTCATAATTTTCTTTAAAAAACTTCTCTTGCTAAACCCTATAAAAGTGTCAATCAACAAGATCTTTAAAGTATCAATAGCAGAAGCTGTAAGCACTTGACACCCCTTTAGCTTGTGCAAATAAACATTGAGCCACAGATAAAAGAAATCACAGAAAAAATAATTTATCGTAACATCATAAAACAGTCAATTATCTCTGCACCTTTGTCAACAAACTCACACACACAGGAGTCTGGGCTCTCAACCAAGCCTCATTTGTCATAGCAGGGGAATGATTAGCCTACCTCTTGTTCTGATGAAGACGCAGGGGTAGCACTATGTAGAATTAGTAAGAAAAGGAAAGCCTCATAGACGCACAAGTGGATTCACTTTGGCATTATGTAAATGATGTTTAATTTGTGAAAAGTAAATGAAAAATGTTTTTAATATGTTTTACAGCATTCTGACTGTCCAGTGGATGAAAGACTTCATCAGAATAGCACACCTGAGTGTAGGCCTTGCAGACTGTGTCTTTGTGATGGAGCGATTTATAGCATGGGAAAGCTTTGAGCTGATGGGTGGGGAGCCCAGATCATTCAAGGTTGCAGTTCCATATGGTGTATTCATAATCTGAACTGTGCCTCTATGAGGCTGGTGCTGGTTCCTCTCACAGCTAGATGTGTGACTGTAGCTACTCTGGCCACATGATGCTCCTCATCCTCCAGCTACTCTTCCTCCTCCTCTTCCTCTTCTTCCTGAAGCTCCATTCCTTTCTGCAGTGCAATATTGTGCAAGGCACAGCAGACCACCACTATTCTTGAGCCCCTTGCCCCCAGATCTGTCAAGGCATCTGAATCGCATTTTAAGCAAGTCAGTGGCTTGCTCAGTGGTCACCCTTGTTGTGATGTGGCTCCTTTTGTACCCATCCCTGGCAACATTGACAGGCCTCCTGAGAGGTGTCATGAGCCAGGTCCTCAGAGAGTAGTTGTTGGGAGCCACCCGTTCAATCTACTCGGAGGTCCAAGAGCCTGTGGGAGACTTGACTGGTGCAGGATGTAGGAGTTATGGCAGCTTCCAGGAGATCTTGCACACACATGCATAATAAACTTTTGGTTGATGAATGCTGTAGAATTATTTGATGGCTTCTTGACTGTCATGTGTGCAGTCAATGGTCTTCTGAATCTATGGAAATCCAGCCACTGCTGCAAAGGCAAGAGCTCTCTGTGTCTGACTGACCTCATTGTACACATATTGGCAGCCTTGGCACACATGGCATCTGTGAATTGGAGGACGGACTTTTGGGCTGCAGATTGTGAGGTCCTATAAATGTCTCCAGACTGATGTCTTAAAGGAGTCAAAGGCAAAGAAATTTGGGGTTGAGCTAACCTTGATGGTAACTAGAAGCACATGCCCACTTGACTTTCTTGGAATGAGGTCTTGTTCCAAGGCACTACGAATATCGGCAGTGAGATGGTACAAGAGCCTGAGCCTCCTGAGGCATTGTTGCTCAATCATGTTGATGAAGCTGATCCCCTCTCTAGAGCAGATCACCTCCTTTGAGCTGCATCTCTAAGCCCTTCCCTTCTGCCCTGTGAGAGGCGTGTGGCTGGGGAGAAGGCAGCCGTTGTTGTTCCTGCTGTTTTTGGTATCGATGTTGCTGGTCTTCTTGTTCCTCTTCAGAGGTCAATATAATGACCTCGTAAGCTGCTCCTGTTTTGCAGTGAAGGCTGAGAGCAGATAAGTTTACATCGAGGTAAGTAAGATCCAAGGTACTGCAAGCCAAATGACTTACACAAAGTTTCTCCCATCCTGTAAATTAGGAATATTAGCCTTTTCCATAGGCATGGCTACAGCTGTTCAGTTTCTCTATTTAAATGTTTTCTAGCAGGTCAGTTTCAATGCCCAATGACAGCTGCTGTGGTCTTGCCTTGTGCACCCTGGTGAAATCCATAAATTGCAGAAAATCTATGCACTAGATGTTTAAGCCAGAATTGAAGATTAACTTAACATTGCTATTTAACATATTTAAATATCTGTCCCAGCATCTTCAAGAGGACTGCCCTCTGGCTACTGAATGTGCTCTTGTTAAATGCAGAAGAGAGTGAGAACAAGTTGGGTTCCCTACATGCTGTCATTTTTGGGGCTCTAAACCCTTGCATGCACTCGAGCCTTCCCCCTTAGCAGATAAAATTCTGCTCATAGATCTTCAGGGTTGAGTTAACTTTGATAGCCATTGGTGGACATTTGCCTCTCCAAGATTGTGACTGCAGTTAAGGTTGCATCATCCAACACAATGCTGAGATGCCTCTGCGAATCTTAACCTGCACATTTTATTGCTTGAACAAGCCCAGGTAAAACTGCAGGTGAGTTGAGTTCACCTCTGGTGCAATCTGATCTAATTGGCATCCCAACATCTTTTTTCCTTTTCTTGCCACTTATATAAGTCACACGCATACAGCAGCTGAGGGAGATTCTCATTGGGCCACCCATTGTGGTTGCTTTCCTCAGCCAAGTTCGCCAAATAAAACTTCCAAAATCCTTTTAAAAAAACACAAGTGAAGCTACCAGACTATTCCTTTAAATAATTCCATAAACAAAAGCACAGCCTAGTAGCCCTTAATGGACTTTCTTATATGGCCAGAATTAAGCAAAAACGTGCTTTTTATGTAAAGATGGGAAAATGTCATCAATATGTAAATTATGCCATATTATATTGTAATGAAGCTCTTGCCTATTTCTGTTGAAAGCTTCTTTTGCTGCGCTGGAAATACACATGATACATATTATGTGTGGAGATTGAATGCAACTGATCTCCATCTATATTTCTGCTCTGTTACGCCCAATTGCGCTCGTTTATGGGGTGTAACAGAAACAAAAACTGGGCTGATAGATCTCTTATTATTGGTACCTTTTGATATTCAGTTTGTTCAGGTTGGTAATTGTGATTGTAAGTGACCCATAGTTTGATGCTGAGAAAGTCAGGAGAGCAGCTGCTGATGAAAATAATGGTGGCGACAGTGGGAGTTGTCATGAGGAATGATATTTAACAAGAGAGATTATTTTAGGTGATTACTTTCAGCTATTGCAGACTCTGATTGTGGGAAACCTTCTTGTTTCTCTTTTGGGGACTAGAGAATCGTTATCTGTTGTTAAGGTTGTTAAGATAATGATTTTCTCGCCCTCCATGCTATAGCCTGTGAAGCCAGACATTATATCACTGGCCTTCTGATTACATTAGTGGGGCATTACTACAGGTTCAAGTTGCATATGAGGTTAACCTTCTGTGTTCTTAAGTCTCTTCCAGTTAGCCTGGAACAGTTTTGAAAAATTGTTCGTGTTAACCCCAGACAAAATAATTTTATTATAATTAGATAGTTTCAGTTAAGGTTATAAATGATTTAGTATAATTACAAAATGACGTATTCCACTGTAAAATTACCACATAATGCCTTCAGACTAGGGCAGAAAGCAGGATGGGGCTGCGTCAAATGAAACACAAGACAGAAGCTATATTTTGTTCATAGTGAGTGCTTAAAAGGTTAAATCAATAATCAGGTGATCTATAATTGTAGTACAAATGGAAGATTGGATTTGCCTACCTGTAATTTATTTTAAATTGTGCCAGATGAATATGTTACCTCTTCTTGTGGAAAGCACTTTGTTCCTTGGTGGCCCAGATCTTTTGTTTTCCCCTTTAGCTTACCCTGCTATGATACACAAGTCATTGTCCACTAAACCAAATCAATTACATCTTGTCCTTTCTCTTTTTTTCTGTTTCCCTCTTTGGTGCCTGCCTCTACAATAGTGTTTGGAAAACTACTAATCCTTTCACAATGTGCTCCTAGGACTTCAACTCTGTAAGTACCAGTGGGATAAAGCCTCGACCTAGTAAAACCTCCCTCTGAGACTAACTCAGCTTATGCTGATTGTTGCAGGAGGACAGTCAAGATGTTCATGTGTCTGATCATATGGCATTTTATATCAGATTGTATTTTAGCTATTGCTGTGATTTTTTTTCACACGAACCAGGAAGACCATCACAATATAAGGGCTACAGTATTAAGCCCCTGTTTTAAACCGGTTCTGTCTGGAAGAGGGAATGATCAGGAGAGACAAGGTAGTGACGTCGTAAGGAGAGAAGGAAAAGCAGTGTTGGGAGTTTGGGGGCGGGAGGTGGAGGGTTTGATGTGCACCTTTTATCAGTTATTTACAAGGCATCATTAGTGGCAGGCGAGGAAAATGTCACCAAGTCACTTTCTTGCTTGGAGGGTGATAGGGCTAATGGAAGTCAGGTGATGACATATGGTGGTGTGATAATGCAGAATGATAGTGCACTGGTCACAGTCATACAAAATGTTGTTGGTAACTTTGATTAAAGTGGCCTATGACCAGGATGGAAGTCAAACTGAAGCGAATTAAACAGAGTATGGTAAAAGACATGAGTGTGTAACCAGGTTAATAAATAGAGCAGTGCTTCCCAAACTTTTTCCCACTGGGACTCCAATTAGAGGCTGTGAATTATCGTGACCCCTCAGAAAGGCCTGTGGGAGTAGGGTGGGGGTTGGTGAGACCTGTGAGAGCAGGGGCAGGTGTGGGGAGGGGGGGTTCAGAGTTTTCCATGGAGCTTTTCATGTATTTTTTCAGTTTTAACCTTTTCACTTCCTTTTTTGGGCAAGAATTAGGCCTCAAGCATCGGCTTTTAGGCCACACCCATCATTTAAAAGATAGTAAGGATAAGGGGCCTTGCAGGTGTTAACATTCAGCTGGACCTCCAAGGCAGCCATTGCTACTGGAGAGCTCACAATCCGCAGCTTGGGAAGCTCTGGGTTAGATGATGGAGAGGTTGAATGTAGGCTTTCAAGGAGCGGGCTGGGGAATAACAAGTTTTGTAAGGGTGTACCTAAATCCCCTAACTGGTTTTATTTTTAATGGAGAAGTTGCCTCATTATTTTATCCATTGCTGCACACGTCAGAACAGGAGTTTTTTTTTCCACTGTGCAGGTGTTGCAGAGCCTGAGGTTGTTATGTCAGAGTAATTTTGGCAGTTACTCATTTTGTGTGGTGCAAGGGCCTGAGGCAAATAGATGATAACGTGCACTCTGCATTGTTATCATCTTGCTGGGAAAACCCTGACAAATCCATGACTGCTCCCTGGCATCCCTCAATCCGATTCCACTGGCATACACAGGAAACAAAACCTAAACATCTCTGTTTATCTTTTTACAAAATCAGATAAAAGCAGGAATGATTAGATAACAATAACTTCCAGGAGGAATTCAAGTGATGGCATAAACCATGAGTGTAAAGTCTGAGTAGTTTAAATTCTGACCTATGCCCAGATTTCATTCTGTCCACTATTGGCAGCCATGACTTCAGCTGCCTAGGCTCTAAGCTCTGGAATTTCCTCCAATAACCTTTCCACCTCTTGACCTCTTTCTCCTCTTTTAAGTTGCTGCTTAAAAACCACGTCTTTGACCAAGCTTTTGCTGATCTGTCCTCGGTGATTGCCAAAATATTCCATATTGTTATTGTATTGTGGTATCATCCTTGCAAGATTTACCATTTTTCACATAATCACTGAAATATATCAAGTGAGATTCTACAATTGGCTGCTAGGAAATTGCACATTTAAAATGCATTATTATTAATGTAGTTTGACTTATAAGTTTAACAGCAGCAGATGTTATAAAAATCAAACTCACTCTGTGCGTGTGTCATCAGCAATGTAAGCTATGTGACTGTGTGTCCATGCAGCAACCCGCAGACCGTACACAAAGCGGCCTCCTTTAAGTTACTGTGCATGTATGGAGACATACTTAACTAATTGAGTGGCAGTCGTGGCTCAGTTGATAACACTTTTGGCTCTGAGTCACAAAGTTCCAGCTTTAAGCACCATTCCAGGGCTTGAATACAAAACTCAAGGCTGATGCTTCAGTGCAGTACTGAATCTTTCAGCTGAGACGTTAAATCGAGGCTCCATCAACCTGCTTGGGTGGATGTAAAAGATCCCATGGCGCTATCTCAAAGAAGAGCAGAGGAGTTATCCCAGTGTCCTGGCCAATATCTATCCCTCAATTAACATCACGAAAACAGACTATCTGGTCATTATCACATTACTGCTTGTGGGAGTTTGCTGTGTACATATTGGCTGCTGGATTTACATGACAACAGTGACTACACTTGAAAAGTACATCATTGGGTGTAATGTAAAGCACTTTGAGATGTCTACTGAGCCTGAAAATGCTATGCATATGCAGGGCTTTTTTTCCCACCTGAGCGCTTCAAACAAAAAACAAATGTTACCCCTCTTCAAGAAAGGAGGGAGACAGAAAGCTGGAAACGCTACTTCTCTTTAGCTCGGAAGGAGGGTCATACAGACTCGAAACATTAACTCTGTTTCTCTCCCCACAGTTGCTGTGAGACCTGTTGAGTTTTTTCTGCATTTTCTGTTTTTGTTGTTGCGGGGAATTACAGATCAGTTAACTTAACATCTGTCATAGGGAAAATACTAGAATCTATTATTAAGGAGGTTTTAGCAAAAAATCTTAACATAATCAGGCAGAGTCAACATGGTTTTTCAAAAAGGGAAATCGTGTTTGCCTAATTTATTAGAGTTCTTTGAGGAAGTAACAAGTAACATGGATAAAGGGGAACCTGTAGATGTGGTGTGCTTGGATTTCCAAAAGGCATTTGATAAGGCACCACATCAAAGGTTACTTCACAAAATAAGAGCTCATGGTATGGGGGTAACATATTAGCATGGATAAAGGATTGGTTAGCCAACAGGAAGCAGAGAGCAGGGTTAAATGGGTCATTTTTGGGTTGGCAATCTGTAATGAGTGGAGTTCCACAGGGATCAGTGCTAGGACCTCAACTGCTTACAATCTATATCAATGACTTGGATGAACAGATGGAATGTATGGTAGCTAAATTTGCTGATGACACAAAGATAGGTGGGAGAGTAGAATGTGAAGAGAACATAAGAAGTCTGCAAAGGAATAAGTGAGTAGGCAAAAATTTGGCAGATGGAGTTTATTGTGGGAAATGTGAACTTGTCCACTTTGGCAGGAAGAATAGAAAAGCAGCATATTATTTAAATGGAGACAGATTGCAGAACTCTGTGGTACAGAGGGATCTAGGTGTCAAGGTGCATGAATCAGAAAAAGTTGGTATGCAGGTACAGCAAATGATTAGGCAGGCAAATAGAATGTTGGGGTTTATTGCAAGGGGAATGAGAATAAAAGCAGAAAAGTTTTTTTCAGTTGTACAGGGTGTTTGTGAGACCACACCTGGACACAGGTGTGCACAGTTTTGGTCTCCTTACTTAAAAAAGTATATAATTGCATTAGAAGCAGTTCAGGGAAGGTTCACTTGACTGATCCCTGGGATGAAGGGGTTATCTTATGAGGACAGGTTGGGCCTGTATCCATTGGAGTTTAGAAGAATGAGAGGTGATCTTACTGAAACATGTAAGATCCTGAGGGGACTTGATACGGTGGATGCCGAGAGCATGTTTCCCCTTGTGGGAGAGACTAGAACTAGGAGACACAATTTAAAAATAAGGGGTCTTCCATTTAATATGGAGATGAGGAGAATTTTTTGCTTTCATAGGGTTGTTAGTATGTGGAATTCTCTTCCCCAGAGAACTGTGGAGGCAGAGTCATTGAATATTTTTAAGGCTGAGTTAACAAGATCCCTGATTAACAAGGGAGTCAAAGGATTTAGGAGGTACACAGGATAGTAGAGTTGAGGCCACAATCAGATCAGCTATGATCTTACCAAATGGTGGAGCAAGCTCAAGGGCCTGAATGGCCTACTTCTGCTCCTAATTTGTATGCTGGTATGTATGTATGTATAATAATTAGGGGGCATCAGTGCCATATTGGTATTATTTTGCAATGAGAGAGCAAGCCATGTTGCCAAAGATATTACATAACAGCTCTTTTGCCTGTTTTTGATGCATTACAGCTGGTTTCACACTGCAGCATGCTGTAGGGAACTGAAGCAATAGGAATGTCTGTCCTTTCCTTTTTGTACAGTGGGCAATGATAAATTGGAAAAAAATACTAGCCTCCAGTTTTTAAAACTAATTTTCTCTCTATTGTTGCTTGGGTCTTGCATGGGTGCATAACAACCATAGCCAAGAGAGGGGACATTGGGCCTGTTAGCAAACTTTCACCAATGCCACTCTTTGACTAATCTTTACAATCGGTCTACAATAGTTACATGCTGACTACACAACCTCCAATTTTCCAATTTCTCTACAAAGAGATGAGCTGGTTGCCTCCAATGTAGTGCAGCTGAGATCAAGAACTCAACCTGTGGCCCTTCATTTTACAATGTTGAATATTGACACTCTGGATGAGTGATAACATCCTCAATGTCACCATCCCTCCAGAAAATAAATTATTTTATCTCACTAATTTCAAATCACAAGGCTAGAAATTCATACTATTTCTGAATTACTTATTAAAAGGACTAACTGAAAGTGAAATGGTAAATGTGATAGTATTTGAAATAGGACCCAAGCTACTTTTGGACAGTGTAAAGCCATAAGTATACATTTAAGTGCTTGCTTGTGATTGTTTGTAACAACACTCACTACAACTAAATATAAAATAAATAAGGTAAATTAATACTAACATTAATTATAGGGCTGTTAATGCGTTAGTGATAGGATACACTATGGAAAGAAATAGACCTTGGCTTAAATTTTCAATTATGAGGCAAGCCATAACTCACTTTTGAAAATAAAATTCACAGTTTTATTCCTTCTAAAATATTACAATAACATTAATAACTTGCCTCGCTGTAGTGCCTTTAATATAGAAAAGGCAAGGCACTTCACTGAAGTGGGATGAGATAAACAATTGACTCCAGGCAAAGAAGAAGCTATTAGAAGGGATCATTTAAAGCTTGCTCCAAGAGGTAGGTTTTAAGGAGGGTCTTAAAGGAGGAGAAAGAGATGGAAAGGAAGAGAGATTTAGGGAGGGAATTTCAAAACACATGGCCTAGAATAGACCCTTGAAGCCAGATTTATATTTCTTTTATACCAAGCACATCTAGTTTCTCTACAAATATGCTGTGAGTTCACAATGAAATCAATGGATGGAAAATTGTGGGCAATGCACTCATGATTACTTAGGACTGGATTGTTGCGCCTGAGGCGAATGGGCAGAGTTGGGAAATCTCCCAGCTCGCCGCACCCTCCTTGGGGAAAAGTGCTCCAAGTAGCGGGATCTTCATTCTGGGGGGTGGGGACAGGTGTGGGAGGGGCAGGTGCATGCTGAAGTTGGACACAGGGCCCTCGGAGACAGTTTGGAGGTAGCTGCAGGGCTTCTGGAGTGCCGATGTGGGCGGGTTAAAAGGCCCACCTCAGTGACTTTGTCCCAGTTGTTTCATTTAAATTAGGCACTCTAGCCCTCACTTCTTACACCCTCCTCACCCCTCCACCCATTCCCCATGCCCCATCCATGCCAACCCACTCACCTCAATGGCCCCTCACACTCTTCATGCCCCTCCACCCACGCCCAATAGCCCCTCTTACCTTCCATGCCAACACATGATTGCCTATTCATCCCCTTGGCCCATTATAGCTCCTATGCCAACTCATGCCAACCCATGTTCCCTACCCACCACCCTTTGACCCTTTGCCCTTACATCCTGCATGTCAACTCACCCAGTATCCACCATGGGCAAACTTCAGGAGCCATGCTGAGATGAAATAAAGGAAAGCTCTAAGAATCTATTACATAATTCACTATGTATAAAAAACACTCCCATTGATAAAAACCCATTCAATACAGATATAACCGCTCAACTACTTTGTCCCTTATAACACAAACATTTGTATTCATAACCACACATCAAAGACAGTTAACTCCTTAAAAGCCTCTTGGTGCTGTCAATCAAACTGTGAATTTACAGCCCCCCCACTGAGATAACGATAGGTTGTGAAAGCAGTCAAGCAGAAAGAATACTATAAATTAGCCTTTAAGATTATTTCAATAAACAGCTACTGAATCTGCAAGCATAGATTTTTTTCAACTCAGACAGAATTTTTTTTTCAAAATTTAAAGGGCAGGGAATATAAATAACTTGACAGCTTGACAGTTCAACAGACTTCATGCACCTTTCTCGAGAATTCATGTCTACCCTAAAAAAATCATAAATCACAGACTACAGAAACCGGACCACGCTTAAGTGAAATTTGGGTCTGTTTGAACTCAGTACTAAATTCAAATGGCCCTGCTGGGTTTGGGGTTCCCACACATGGGAATTACATCCTGCCACGTTTTCCCTACAGGTGTAAATAGGATCTATTGGGAATGGGCGGGGTCTTCCAGCTCTTGGCGCCATTTTGCAATAGACGTGGAATCTCCACAACTCCACAAAAATCCAGGCCTTTGTATGCTCTGGGTTCAGCCAAGAATGACTGCTGCTATTGTTTATCTCACTGTGTGCCTGGAGTAATTTTTTAAAAGCTAGAAATCATACTTTAATTTAAAATAGCAAAATTTAGCTTGGTGGGATAATTGAGCACCTTTAGTAGCAGCATCTTCTACCCCTGTTTCTTTTCTCCACCAAACCGCCCCCCCCCGCAATTTCTGAAGATGAAGGAATTTTAGGGTGCAGGTCTCCGAGCCCTGCAGTACCTTCCCCAACTGGACACTCTACATGATCTCGGATGAGATCAGTAATTTTTTTTTAAAAAGAAATCCGAAATCCCAGTTACTTACTAAAAGAATGAAGCCACAAGACTCCATGGTTTAAAACACTAACCATCCATCTCTAAAACCCAAAATCAACGTAAGTTAAACATGAGTTCACAGGAAAATTGCAGCTAATTATAAACTATGGGCAGAATTTTGCTGTCGTCGGGCAGGCGTGGTGAGCAGGTCCGGGAGTGGCCAGGAAACCGATCGCCGCCCATGATCGGGCACTGACTGCGATTTCACGCTGGCTGGCCAATTAATGGAAGGCGGAATGAGCACTGCAGTATTCAGCCCTGCTGGGGTGGGGCCAAGAGGAGCGCAAGCATTAACGTTCACACATACACGCGAATGCAGTAAAAACCCCCTGAGACACAGAGCTGAGGATTTTTACTAAAAATAAAAATTTTTTAAATAATGAAAATACGCCCCCTCATGTGACTCTGTCACATGAGCAGGAGCATGTTAAATATGAGTATAAAAAGTTTTTATTTTTTTAAATCACTGGTCGAAACCTCATTCCCGCCCATGGATGAGGCTTCACCAAAAATGCAAAGGCCACTTGGCCTTTTTGCCTGCTGCCAACTGAATGGTTGGACAGGCAGTGAAAGATTCCAATCAATTAGTCGATTAAGGGCCTTAAAAGGCCTCTTAATTGTCTGCAGGCACGCTGTCGACTCGCGCACATGCCCACCAACCGAAATATCGTGCAAGTGCGCAATGATGTCATGACACTTGCCCAACATCATCGCATGTCATTTTACGCTTGAGCATGTCAGGCACACACCCGCACGCTGAGCAAAAAATTCTGGCCTATAAATTACACATTAAATGGCAGACACAACTAAGACAGATCTTAAGAATTGGCTCAGTTGTCCATTCAGCGCATCAGTCACCAAACTCAGTCACAAAAGTCCCTCAAAACTCTGTCATCATTACAAAGTATTTCAGCTCCTTTCCTTTTAGGAGCCAGCCTGATCCCCAGCCGACAAAAGTGCACAACCAACCCAATTCCACCGGCCCGGTCTTCAGCAAAGATAGTACAAGTCTGCAGAACCTCCTCAACTCAGCCTGGATGGCACAGATCACCAATATTATCGTCAAGTAACAGAAACAGCTGCAGCAACTATGTATTTGTTTATTCTCAACTTCTGGAACTATCCTCTGTCATCCTCAGCTTGTCTGAACTGTACCACTGGACTCATCAACTTCTACTGAGCTTGGAGAGCTCTGTGCTCTTTTATATCTTTCAACCAAGTTCAGTCTCGCTTGAAGTTTTAGTTTCCAATCGCAGCTTCAGTTTTCATTTCCTTAGAAACTGGGAGGGTCAGTTTCCTTTCTCTGTTTCCCTTTTCAGTTTATTTTTTTCAATTTGGGTCTGTCTCAGAAAATACAAACTTTGCACACAGATTCCATTACAATGGGTCTACCTGGGTCATGAATGTCAGTGGGTTATTCCACCACAATGGCATCACACTTTTTATTTGCTACCCAGACACAGGCACTTGCAACAGGCTTCAAAGGATGTTGATAAATGAAAGGAGTGCTGGCTAATGTTCCCTGTCACTTGAGTACAAGGCCAGTTGTCTTGCTGTCTGCCGCTACTCTAGCTGAAGAGAGCTCATTCAAGATAAACAGAGAATCAAACCTGTGACCTGCGCAGTCTGTAAGACTCAGTTGCTTAAACAGCTGCACAAAGAACTCAGCAAAATATTCATGAATGTTATTTTAATTGTTTCTTGAAACAGCAAACTTTCTAATTGGCCACTGTTTTACCAGCTTGTCAGCACTATTCCATGGGAGAGTCCACCTAGTTCTCCCAGAAACATAACCTAATGGTTTTTTTTTACATTTCAAATCATTTGATCCAGGCTCTGTCAGCAACCTAGTGGGCCAAAGCATTGCCTGGTGTGATATTAAGCCATATAGCACAGAGGGCCCAAGGTTTAATTCCTAGTTTGCAGTGATCAAGCTGAACCGGGGCACTTTGGATGCTGCACTTGGCCTTGGTGTCCTCAGCTTAGTAAGGGGAACAATTAGTCAAAATTTTCTCATCTGATCACTGTTGAGTGACCTCTACTGGAAAGTATCCATGTGTCACCATCAGTTTAAAACCTTTATGGTGAAACTGCTTGCCAACACTCACATATGAAGAATGACTATTTGGACGAGATACTGGAGAGCTGTAAATGTCCATGAAACTGTCCCTCGGCAACAGTTGGGGTTTGGGGGGGCGGAGGTGAAATAAACTGGGGGAGGGGGTGAGATAATTGAAGGGAAAAAATTGGAGATCTGGTAAGTTAGGGATGTCCCACTGAATGTTAATACAAAAAATGTTGAGAGTTGGATTTCTTTGAACAAATCCCATCCTACCCTTACTACTGCTACTGCCAATTATTTAAAAGACTCTATCCATGATAGTATGGTGATCCTGCTCTGCAAGCTTTATATTACAATATTGGCGTCTCGAATAGAGAGCTTTCATTACAAATGATAATGGGCAATATACCATGCAGTCTGTGAAGCTTGCTGCAGTCTGATTGACCTGGATGCAGCAAAGAAACAATCATAGAATGTTCATAGTAAATGAGCTTTTTTTTCTGACTTCAAGATTATGGCCCAGTCTCAGTTTAGGAATAAATGGGATATTGTTCTTTGAGCACTCCCTTAGGAATCACAGTCAGTTTTCTATGAAAAAAATGCGCAGTGCTAAACCTATGTATGAAGCTGTTACCCTTCCAGGAGCATGAGTGAGTGAAGTTGATCCTTTGTCGTCGAAATTCAATCAAGGGCATTAAAGTGTAAACCAGTTGGAAAAACAAAGTGCTTAGGGAAATCAGATGCGTAAACAACAACAAACATGTACTTTGTAATCTTCTTAGAGAAATTAATGAAGGGAAAAACCCCTGTGCTTGGAAGGATAATGATCTGCTGCGATCATATAGCAGCCCTGGGAGGATCAGTCTGGAGGTGAGAATGCAGCAGACTAGATTAAAGTAAATCCCCACAGGAATAAAAAGAAATTAGGAAAGAAGATCGCAGCCAACCCATCCACATATCCAAAAAGATTTTCTAGAGGTGAGAGGAGGGGTCTCAGTTCATTTTATAGGAATTCACACAGACTGAAACACTGTTACTTCCAGTGTTGTATTTTTCATTTGATTTGCCCTTTTTAAACTCAAGCCCTTTCTGTAGTTCGTAGGCAACAAAATCTAAAAATGCATTCAGTACAAATATTTTCTGCTAGTAAGATTAGCCTTTCCCTTGAGAATGTGCTTATTTTCATAGAAAGTTCCTTTGTGTTTGCTCCACCCAATTGCATTCTTCTGACATCCAATGATATCCCACTCGCTGACGGACAACTGTGGCTCTAGTGCGGAATCTTCCTCAAACAAATCACGTAAACAAAGGGGGTAAGTCTTGTTTTTCTAATGATGATGTCTTTAATCTGGCTATTGATCTAATAGGCTGCATCCTGAAAAGTTTGATATGGACCAGTGGAAGTGCTGAAAGATCAGTGTTACAAGGAAATAAATGTTGATTTGATTATAATGCCTCTGATAAGGAGCAGTAGTTGTTTTTCAAGAGGCCTTTAGAAGAAGCTCTTCATTAGTGCTGGTTATCAAGTGATTGTTTCAATCCCTCCCAAATAATTTACAGATGAGCCTCATTCATTTCTGTCAGCAAAATGCATTTAACCATGAGAAGTCAAGATTGGCCAAATAAAGTCAGATGGTTAAGTGCAATTCAAACTGTTTTCCCTGCTCTTCCAAAATGACTAATGTGTATTTGGAATCAAAGATCATCATCCATCTTCTCATTTGGCTAACCAAAGGTTAGCAAGTGCATAAAATCTTCAGGCAAGACAGTCCATAGGTTTTTGTTTTTCAGGCAATTTTTACTGAAGCAAACTATATTAAGAGCAACAAATATGGACCTTGTAAAGACCATATGGGCAAAAAGCTACATGATGTGGCTACCACTGCCCTGCTTGTCATCCCCAATCATGTTTAGTATAATCCTTGTTTTAATTTACTTTGCTTGTATGGCACCAATCTTGCCAGCGCGTTCCTCCGGGTCCCTTCATTCCTGCCATTTATGACAAGGAATATGCAAAGGCACAATTATTCATCCGCTAAGGTGACAGAGAAGGGCTCTGCCTGGGAATATGTTTTCAGTGGCTCAGCATCTTAATGTCAGTTGCTAAAACACTTTGCAGTTGCAAGCAATACTTCAGAGACCATTTTATTAATATGTTGATCTGAGAAGCGATTAGGCTTGGTATACATGCATAAATATATTTATTTCAGGAGAGATAATCTTTAGCATTTCAAATTGATGACATGAATAGACCCTTACACATAATACTATTCAGTGTATTATTGTTATACTATCTTTATTTGGCTATTTTGTTTTATTTGGAGTTGATTTCAGTGATTGCTAGATTTATTTCTAGATTCTGTCTTTCGTTTATTTCACACAGCAAAGTAACATGCAGTCACGAAAATGCAAGCAGTCCCAAGTGCGGCATTCAGTTTCTTCATGCCATGATGTATTGCATTTGCCACGGTCAGAGCAGTTTTAACAATGGCTTTCATTTTCTTCTGTTCTGAAACCATTTTCTTTTTGCAAGGCCTATTCTCCAACACTTCTCTTGCCTTTTCAGGGTATCATTTGCAATTTAAAGCTCACCTGGTGTGTGCACTAACAATAGGCTTCAGCATGAAATGGTTCAAGGCCTGCCTGCATGCCTAATGAGGTTGATGTTGAGCTATTTAGCTCTTTGTCCCACCATAATATCTACTTAATGCAACTCAATGGGAGTGGATTGTTAGAAGCGTTAAAGATTCTATTAAGTCTTTACAAAAGCCACTCTATTCTGCTTCCAACTCTATAGTGGTGGCAGCATAAAATTTAAGAACGCAAGAGTGGGAACAAGTGGTCCAAATGAGCCCACATAAAGAAAATCTGTTGGAAATTTTAAAGAAAGTTTGTTACGAAAAAAGTAAGACCCTTCAGTTACAAGATTATTGCAATTGTCCTTCACTTAGTATGCAACTTGTGACAATCAGAGTTTTATTCAGCAAGTTTAAAGTTAAACACTATTATATGCATTAGCCCTTCAACCTCTTTCATTATTTGCACTTCACTTTAAATGTTTTTAAATCTGATGAGGTCAAAGGACAGTAGCAAATCAATAATAAAACAATATAGATTAATTCACAAGCGCGATTCCACCTGTTATTCTTGCAGGAGATTATTTAAACCCTGCCCTCTTGGAATAACACTAAACACACAAAAAAAGTATTTATTCAGCCCTTTTTATTTTTTCCTAGTGGGATTTTATCAGACACGTATGGTGCTAGCCACCAGCTATGAAAAGCAGAGTGTAGTAGGGCCAGGATTTCACACAGTTGGCATTGACTTGGCTTGATGAAGGGAGCACTAAGCTTTCTTTTCAGACATGGTAAAACCCTCCATCTGGCCACCCTAAACTCTCAGTTAGCTTGTTCAACTTGCTGTCGGCTGATTGGGCTTCCTGAAGCAGAAGTAACAACATCAATAGTGTAAACCCTTGCCACTTGAGAGTATTACATTTCATTTCATGCTTGACTTAATCAAAACTGGGGAAATGAAATTTACACCTTTTTGATGTTCTTTTCCCTGCTGTTTAAGAGAAAAAATCTTAACCCTTTTGATCTTCACAAGGACCTACTAAATGACCAAATATGCCAAACTGCCAGGAGCAGACGCCTGGCAGTTGCCAAATTATGTCAGGTCAACATTCAGGAACTTGCTACCACACTGTTTCAGCAGAAGCCCCAAAATGGAAAATGACAGTTGCTGTAGAAGTGCTGGTTTAATTACTCATTGGTGTGATGAGCCCTCAGATCCAGCCAGGCTCAGGGAGAAGTCTGCATCTTGCTGGCTGTGTGCTGCAATCCAGCATCACTGTGCACTGTTTGCTCCTCTTAATGAAACCAGGGTTGTTAAAGCAGTTGGCAGCATCCTGCTGCTCATGGCACTGTGGTTGATCGTGACAAACACATGCAGGGAAAAAAATAGTTTTTTTCTCTCGGAAGCTTCCAGTGGCTCGGACGCTCTCCTGCAGGCTTTCCGCCTTTTTCTCACCCTTACCAAAGCCTCCATTTGTGACTTGATGAAAACATTTGTGATAGATAATCAGATGCCTGTGTCTTGCAGGGAACAACGTCGTGTTTGTTAAATATAAATTACCATTAACGCAGATAGCATTGCAGAAGGCAAAGGGTTTTGACACATTTTCAATGAAGCAGGCTGGGCTTCGATGAAGGGAGCCAAGTGCCTGTAAAGAAACTTGTCTGGGACCGTGATGTTCGGACAGTTTTTGTGTGACAAGATACATAGTTTCTATTCAGCTATGGGGAGATTATTGGTTACTATAGTTTCACTAATGCTCAATTGAAGCTGATGGCTAAGCTGAACAGAATAGGTTAAAAGGTGCCGATGTTCAGACCCACGAAACCACATGTTGAGAGTCAGGGACCAAACAAAACAAAGAGCACATCTCTGTGTTCTTTGATGTCTTCTCTGAGGGTTGTAGAGTGAGAAAAAGAGAATACTCTGCCCTCAGATTGGATGGCTTGATGGGACCTGTGACAATACTTTAGTGCAAAGACACAATCTAATGGTCCAAACAAAATAGGGCAATAAAAAGCATTCACTGCCATGCGTATTTATTTTGAATTTATTTCTCATAACTTTTGAAACTAATATATTTTCCCCCTCTACCTTGCTTTACCAAAATAAAACACTTCATACCCGCTTAGATGACCTGGTCTATTGGGATCACTTCACATTTACTGGATGAATTGTCTGCAACGTAACATAAATCAGTTTGTAAGTATGAGAAATTAGTATTTTTTAATGCTTATTGAGGCTCTGTTGTCAAATAGATGGCATGTAACATTGCGTATCAACTAAGGTTTAATATTTGAAAGAGCATCTGTGTCATCTTAAGGCAGAATGCACGTCTGATTACGCTGGTGCCCTGAACGTCACTTTATATTTGATACCGTTGTAAAGTGGAGGAGTGCCAAGGACATGTAATATTTTTGCGTGACTTCTGACATAAATCAATAATGGAACATTGTTGGAAAGGAACTGTCTGAGATAAGACTGGTAAATAAAGGAGCCACTGAACCTCATAACCTCACTGAATTTTTTTAAATAATAATCCTTTCAACACTTCTAAGTAAAAAGTGGATACATAATGCTCGTAACGTTGCATAAATCACTAATTATTTCTATACTGAAAGTTAGAGGCAAAGCTTCCAGGTTATTCCATTAACTTCTTGGTCTTTATTTTGACAGCATTAAGAACTTTTATAGCAGAATAATATTTTCTTTTTATTATGACACTGGAAAACCACACTCCACATACAACAGAAGCGAACCACAAGCTATTAGATGCACCATAAAAAGAAAGCACTACATTATGTTCAGGATATTTTGGAATGCAAATATTCATTTGTGCTGGAGTCTCAGGCACTAAGCAATTACCACCAGTGCTAACATATATTAAATCATGCTCATTGCCTCTTAGTTCATGTTTAATTTATATCCAGCAAGCTCTAAGTCATGGTTTTCATATGAGTATGTAATTTGTACTTACGGTGCTCGCCAAGTAAACACTTTAAGAAAATTCAGTCCTTACAGAAAAAAGTCATTAAACAATAGCATTGGGATCACTGTCCTTGAATTTGAGTCTTTAGTGATGCATCAGTGGGTTTACAATATGCAGAATTACCAGGCATATTAATGACCAGATGCAGTACCAGCTCATTCTCCTCACTGAAATCTTCTTATGCAAATACCCCATGAATCCAGTTCAAAGGGATGGTTTCAAAATGAGCTACTACACACATTCAGATGAGTCCTTTCACTGCCTGGGAGAGGCCCTGTAAAGAAAGTGACAAGAGAGAAGTTTGGACACTTGTTTTTATAACTGAACATGATCCTGTTATCATAATCTTATACTAGTTTCTTGCTCAGTTTGGTTTTTGATTTCTAAGTATTTAACAGAGGGGGATAATCTCAGCTTTTGTATCACTATGTACTAAATTTGGCACTCAATGAGAAATTGTTGTGTATGGCTGCATGTTTAAACTATCTTTTCAGTTAAGAAGGGGTATAGTGCTGAATTGAATAGTCTTTTGGATTTGATAACTGCTTGCATTCTGCATTAGAATGTAGGGGAGAATTTCCAGACAAATTAATTAAAAATAATTGGAAGTTACAGTTGGTAAAACATTTTTGTTGTAATTTCTGTTTTTCTGAACTATGGATGCAAATTCAGCAAATATTTTTGCATCATGTCATTTGAAATTCTTTGGCATTTGAAACTGATAAAAGCGTTGTAGCTGATAAAATTTGAAAACAAAATATTTTATGTCGTGTTCCAATATTGGGTTTTCAGTAGATAATGATATGTAGAACTGGTAAATAAATGTATTTTTGAATTTCCAATTGGTGATGTAAATCTGATGTTTCATTATTTTAGATGTTGATTTTCTAAGAATTAGGAATTAGTTTATTTTAATATGCCTATTGTCACAAACTGATGTAAAAAATCTTTGGAACACAATTTAAGGCAATAATGTTACTTTGATGTTAAAATAAATAAATTGCCTTTAGTATTTTAAGTACTCAAATAATACTTGGAGTAGGTGAAGGAGAGTTGCATTTGATCTTTTGTACAAAAATATTTAGCTTTTGTTTGAAGCCAACAGTTTGAAAACCTCATACAACAGTAGAAATAAACATACCGTGTGATAAAAAAATTGAATGGTGCATCGTTGCCTTGCAGCTTCCTTTTGAGTGCTGAATTTAGTGGACTATTACATGGATTTATTTTTTGCTTTAAATATTTTAAAACCAGTTTCCGAAATGTTTAAAGAAGAAAATAAATTGCATAAATTAGTAAATCTTTCAAAAATTCTTATATCAAATGAATGACCTCATTTTAGAAGAGGAGTAGGGAGCATGAATGAGATTTAGATTGTATTGTGCCATTTTGGTAAAATTGCCGTTTTAGATCCCTTGCACACAAATGAAAGTTAATGACTCAGTGGCCACAGGCGGCAGCACTTCACAAAGCATTTGCAGTCCGTCTTTCATTAGGTAGTTAATAGGCAAATGTTACTGTAATCATACTGAAATAGGTGGCATTACTTGACAGCCCAAATAAAAAGATACATTTTACTGCTGCAAAATTGAATCTCTATAGGAGGTAATGACTATTAAAAGAGAATTTGTGACAGAAGTGTCTAAGAAACTATAAAGCCACAGACAGAGCTGAAATCTTGTACATTGAAAATAGAAGCAATGTGTTCATTGTATTCTGAATATGAGGAAAAGCAGCATAATAGGGAACTATACAACAAAAGTTTGGACTTGACAAAGGTATAAAACTAATTCTCATTTGAATGCTGGAGATGTCACATCTTATAGTAACTCCACAAAAAATAATAAATGCACATGATACATTTATTAAGAAGAAGAAACAATATAATTAAAGATATGTCAATATAAATAGTATATGCATAAAATACCATATATATCTTTATGGCTAAATAAAAAGCAAGCTTATTGTGTTTGTTATCAGTATGTTGTTTGTAAATTCTGATATAAATTGAGGTGGGTATACAGCCAGAACAATGCATAGGACTCCAAATAAGTGAGTTAAGGAGTTCATGAAAATGTCGTTAATCTGTCTTACTTAATCCTTCTCAATTGATTCCAGTGTGTGTGTAGATTTTAAGAATTGATTCCCAAGCAAGATGCCAGTCCACTGTGCTACTCTTGGTTGATAGCCATTACTTGCTGATCAAACTTCATCTACAAGAGAATACAGACCTTGATTTTCTTTTCCCCTTTGACTGGCACATATTATTCAATTAAGTTTGCAGGACTACAATTTGGCATAATAATGACTATAATATTGCCAATTTAACTTTGCAAAATTTTTGCATATTATAAAGGAGCCATGGTCACATGAAACCATGGCCACAGAATTAATTGGTAATTGAATTATTTTGATTTTAGCTTTACTTTATGCTATCACTCTTCTTCAAGTAAGATTCATAAACAAAAGTCTCCATTTCACAAGTATTCCACTTGCATCATAAGAACAGAACCAACTGTTTATTTGCACAGAAGCTCGAGTTATTCTTTGGTGTTTCTATTTCTAGAGACGAGGGTTTCCATCCCATGTTAAAGATAGGTTCAAAGCACAGTTTTCTAAGCTACTATGCCATTAGATGGTTTCTTAACCAGTGTTATGTAAGCTAATTAAACTTCAGTTGTCATGATTAAAAACAATGTGCTCTAAAAATTGGCCTGCACCCAGTTTTGGGGTGATCTGCCCGCACCCTGCCCGTTGAGGCGGGTAGTACACAAACTTTGTGCTGCCTCTTCATTTGCCTGATTGTACTGTGAACATAAGAAAATAAAAAAAAATAGGAAAAGCAGTAGACCATACAGCTCCTTGATCCTGCTCTGCCATTCAATACAATAATGGTTGATCTTCGATGTCAAGTCCACTTTCTTGCCTGCGTCCCATATCCCTTGATTTTCTGAGAGACCAAAGATATGTCTATTTCAGCCTTAAATATATTCAATGATGGAGCATCCACAAGCCTCTGGGGTAGAGAATTCCATAGATTCACAATCCTTTGAATGAAAAAACTTCTCTTCATCTCAGTTCTAAATGATTGGCCTTTATTCTCAAACTGTATCCCAGTGTTCCAGATACAGTGGGCAGGAAAAACAACTTCTCACTCTTATTAATCCATTGGTTACCCTCTGTTTCTGGTATGTAATTTGTGTCTTGGTATCTACTTTGTCAAGGCCCTTCAGAGTCTTGTATATTTCAATAAGATCACCTTTCCTCCTTTTAAGCTGCAGACAGTGTAGGCCCAATTTACTCAGCCTCTCATCACAGGGTAACCACCTCATCCCAGGAACCAATCTAATAAGTGTTCGCTGTACCGACTCCATTGCAAGTATATCCTTCCTTAAATATGAAGACCAAAACTGCACACAGTACACCATGGCCAGAACTCCCCGGCCGGCGAGTGGGGGGGGGTGGGGCCCCGCTCGCCGACGCGTAAAATAACGCGGGATGATGTCGGGTGGAACTTCCGACGCCACCCGGCTCCATTTCAATTTTCAGGTAGGCGGGGGCTCAGCAGAATCAGCTGTGTGCCCGCTGACCTGTCAATGGCCAATTGAGGCCATTGACAGAGTCATTAAACTAATTAATGGACCTGCCCGTCCAAACTTAAGGTTGGCAGGTAAGCCAGGAGCCCTGGCGGGAATTGGAAAAAGCATGAAACCCGCATCCACGGGCGGGATGAGGTTTCATGTAGGTTTTAAAAAATGTAATTAAAGTGTATTTAAAAGTGATGGACGTGTCCCAACTCACGTGACAGTGTCAGGGAATTTTTTTTCTCTATTTTTCAGATTTTTTACTGTAGATCTATCTCCCTGAGGTGGCACTTTGCCTCAAGGAGATCTGTGCACTCTTTTGTGCGCATGTGCGAAAAAGCGCACTCTCAGCTCAGGGAATCCCGCCGCCCGCACAGGGAGTGCATAGTGCTTCCTTCCGGATGTCACACTGGGCGGGTCTTAATTGGCCCACCCATGTAAAATGACAGCACGTCCCTGATTGGGGGCACCAATCAGAGGCGCGCCTCCATGCACCCGCTCTTAAACTTCCTCCCCGATGGGGGAAAAATTCTACCCCATGTGTGGTCTCAACAAAGTCCTCTACAATTGTAGCAAGCCTTCCTTATTCTTGTATTACAATCCCCTTGCAATAAAGGCCACCATGCAACTTTCATTCATCATTGCTTACTGTACCTGCATGCTAGTTTCTGCATTTTTTTGTAGGAGTGCACCCAAGTCCATCTGAGTATCAACATTTACAAGTTTCACGCCTTTTAAAAAACATTCTGCTCTTCTATTCTTATTGCCAAAGTGAATGGTCTCACACTTGCCCACTTCTCCATAAGCTACCTTGTTGCCCACTCATTTAATGAGAAGAATTTTCCCCCTTTTGGGGGGGAGTGCAGGAGCGGGCGCACACAGGCACGCCTCCAAGGGCGCGCTGCCATTTTACGTGGGTGAGCCAATTAAGGCCCGCCCAGTGTGACATCCACCAGGAAGTGCTCTGCGCTCCCTGTGCGGGCGGGGGGGATTATCGCAGCCAAGAGTGCGCTCTTTTGCGCATGCACACGAAAGAGCACACTCATCTCCCTGAGGCTAAGTGCTGTCTCAGGGAGATTGGAGCCAAATTTAAAAATGGTAAATGCAGAAAAATAAAATTTCCCTGACATGTCCGCTCTTGTGACACTGTCACATGAGTTGGGACATGTCCATCACTTTTAATCAAACTTTTATTAAATTTTTAAAAACCCTCATGAAACCTCATCCTGCCCATGGATGAGGGTTCATGCATTTTCTGAAGTCCGCCAGGGGTCCCGGCCTGCCCGCCAGTCTTAGGGTTGAATGGGCAGTCCATTAATTGCTTGAATTGTTTTTAAATGGCCTCAATAGGCCGGTGACAGGTCGGCAGGCACACAGCTGATTTGGCTGTGCCCTCGCCGACCTGAAAATTGAAATGATGCAGGGTGACATCGGGAGTTTCGCCCGACATCATTCCGCCTCATTTTACGTGTTGGCGAGCGGGCCCCACCCCCCCCCCTACCCCCCACCCCCCACCCCCCCCACTCGCTGACCTAACTATCTTGCCAATGTGTCTATATTTCTTTGCAACCTCTTTGTGTCCTCCCCACAGCTTGCATTCTCACCTAGCTTTGTTTTCTCAGCAAACTTTGATACATTATTCTCTGTCCCTTCATTTGAGTCATTGTCAATCACTGACGCTCGAGTACTGATCCGTGCATCCCTCCACTGGTCACTGCCTACCAACTTGAAAAAGCTCCATTTATCCCTACTCTTTGTTTTCTCTCTGTTAACCAATCCTCCATCCATGCTAATAGATTATCCCCAATTCCATGAGCCCTTAACTTGCAGATTAACCATTTTCTGTAGGAACTTAATGAATGCCTTTTGGAAACCCAAGTATACTACATCTACTGGCTCCCCTTTATCTACCCTGCTAGTTACATCCTCAAAGCTCTAATAAATTTATCAAACACAATTTCCCTTTTGTCTGATCATACTATGAAAGTGCACAGTTAGGACTTCCTTTATAATAGTTTCTAGTATTTTCCCGATGAATGATGTCAGGCTAACTAGCCTGTAATTGCCTGTTTTCTCTCCCTCCTTTCTTGAATAGCGACGTTACATTTCCAATCTGCTGGAACTGTTCTGAAGTACAGGGAATTATGGAAAATCATAACAGTGCATTCAATATTTCTTTTAGAACCCTGGGATATAGGGCATCTGGTCCTGGAAATTTGTCAGATTTCAGTCTCTTAAGTGTCACCAATACTTTTTCCCTGCTGATATTAATTGCCTTAATTAGAACCATAGAACCATAGAAAAGTTACAGCAGAGAAGGAGGCCATTCTGCCCATCTTTTCCATGCCAGCCCGAGGACACCCAGGTGCCCTTTCTAATCCCACCTTCCTGCACCTGGTCCATAGCCCTGCAGCTTACAGCTCTCAAGGTGCAGATCCAGGTACTTTTTAAAAGAGTTTAGAGTTTCTGTCCCTATCACAAATTTGGGCAGCAAATTCCAGACACCCACTACCCTCTGCGTAAAAAAATTCTTCCTCATGTCCCCCCTACACCTTCTGCCACTTATTTTGAATCTATGTCCCCTAGTTCTAGAATTCTCCACCAAGGGAAACAATTTTATCCTCTATCTATTCCCCTCATAATTCTGTACACCTCGATCAAGTCACCTCTCAGCCTTCTTTGTTCTAAGGAAAATAACCCCAACCTATCCAATCTCTCCTCGTAGCTACACTTTTCTAACCCTGGCAACATTCTTGTAAACCTCCTCTGCACTCTCTCTAGAGCTATTATGTCCTTCCTGTAATGTAGTGACCAGAACTGCACACAATACTCCAGTTGTGGCCTCACCAGTGTTTTAAACAATTCCAACATTATATCCTTACTTTTATATTCTATACTTCTGCCAATGAAGGAGAGCAATCCATATGCCTTCTTTACAACCTTGTCTACTTGAACTGCTGCCTTCAGGGATCTGTGTACTTTTACACCAAGATCTCTCACTTCATCTACCCCTCTTAGTATATTCCCATTTACTGTGTAATCCCTGTAACTGTTTGACCTCCCTAAACGTATGACCTCACACTTATCTATGTTAAAATCCATCTGCCACTTTACTGCCCACTCCGCCAACCCATCTATATCGTTTTGGAGATTATGGCTATCCTCTACACCATCCACTACTCGGCCAATCTTTGTGTCATCTGCAAATTTCCCAATCGTGCCCCCCACGTTCACGTCCAAATCGTTAATATATAACACAAACAGCAAGGGTCCTAACACCGAGCCCTGTGGAACACCACTTGAGACAACTTTCCATTCGCAAGGGCATCCATTGACCATTACCCTTTGTTTCTGTTACAAAGCCAACCTTTTATCCAGTTTGCCACATTACCCTGAATCCCATGGGTTTTTACTTTCCTGACCAATCTGCCATGTGGGACCTTGTCAAATGCCTTGCTAAAATCCATGTACACAACATCCACTGCACTATCTTCATCAACCCTTCTTGTCACTTCCTCAAAGAATTCAATCAAATCTGTGAGGCAAGACCTTCCTTTAATAAATCCATGCTGACCATCCCTGACTAGTCCATGCCTCACTCTTATTAGTCCATTGGTTAACCTCTATTTCTGGTAAGTAATATGTGCCTCCCACAATGAAGACAGGCACAAAGTATTTGTTCAATGTCTGTGCCATTTCCTCACCTCCTCATGATAATTCCTCCTGTCTCAGCCTCTATGGGACCAATGTTTTCTTTAGCTACTCTCCTTTTTATGGACTTGTAAAAGCTTTTAAAGTCTATTTTTATATCCTTGGCTAGTTTACTTTGATATTCTATTTTTCCCCTTTTTATCAACTCTTTGGTGGCCCTTTGCTAGTTTCCAAAATAGTCCCAATCCTCAGGTTTACTACAATTCTTTGCAACACTATAAGCCTCATCTTTTAATCTATCATTTTAATCTATCCTGCAATTCTTAAATTCCTTAGTAAGCCATGGATGCAGATGGATCTTTCTTGCTGAGTTTTTGTTCTTTAATGGAATGTATTTTGTTGAACATTTTGAACATTGTTTCTTTATGTGTTTCTCGTTATTTATTTATCACGGTAGCTTTTAGTCTCGTAACCCAATCAACCTTAGCCAGATCTCCTGTCATACCTATGTAATTGACTTTGTTTAATGTTAAGATGACCTGCACACTGGCTGGTTGCACTTTCAACAAAATGTTAGACAAAGAAGTGTTCCTTTGGGTGACCTTCCACTCCTAAAGACAAAGTGCCCCTCTAAAAGTGGAGCTGCACTGACAGAAAGGAAGTTGCTACTGACCACCAGGACTGCAATTGGCAATAATTGGAAGCAAAGAAAATGGAGGACCAGGGCAGAAAGAGGGTGCTCAGGTTCATGTGGCACTGGAGACCATACTCATGTACATTGGCAGGAGAGACCCCAGGTTTCCCTGGGGAGGCCAGGAGGCCATCAAGGAATGCCCTCTGAAGGAAATTGGAGCAGGTGACAAAGGAGGTCAATGCAAGAGGTTTGGTGCCGAAGGCCTATGTAGGAGAAAGTTCAGTGACATCATGCGGCTGGTCAAGATTAGCGAATGCCTCTTCACAGGGTATCACCTACCCACCACACCATGAACCCTTCATGCTGCTTAATGTATCTCTAATCCATCAACAGTCCCCTGCAGTCAGGCCTTGCATTCAGATCCTCCACCTCATCCTCACACACTTTCCAATGATGCCAGCCTCACACAAACCTCTCACTGTCTCCACATACCCCCAGCTACACATCAACGGTAGGCACACCACAGTGTAACACAATCACTGACAATTTTCCCTCTCCTGCAAGAGAAGAATGGGAGAGAACAGAGCTGAAGCAACAGGGGAAAGGCACTCATGAATCCCTTAGCCCTATGGAGGAGATGGTGCTCCAGACCATGGATTTGGCTGCAACAGAGCCCATTGTATCCACAGTCACTGAGAACATTTATAATAATAGTATGTTACTGATTTATGCCCTTCCTCCATTCCCACCTCAATCACATCCTGCTATTTGACATGAAGTGAAACTGCAGATGGTGGGTGCAATTTAATTCCGATGTGGAGAGCCTGTCAGCTTCCTGACTTCCCTTGCTCCAGTTCCAGCAGCGGTCACTACTTCTGGTGGCACTGCTTGAACTGAAGAGCCACTGGATCTCCAACTGGCTGTCAGCTCTTGGAGGCGGGATCTTCACCTTCAAAGGCATGGAGATCTGTTGACTGCCTGACAGACATTTAATCCTATTGGGGCTCCCGGAAAAGGCTGCAGCAGGGCTGCCATCAGCTTTCCAGATTGGGAACAGGACCAGCACCACATGACCATTAAATTCAGGCCCCTTGTGACTATGGTCCTATTGCCTTCCATCCCTCCCCCTTCCCTCATCAGAACCTTCCCTTTCTGATTTTCTGCTTTCAGATACCCAGAAACTGAAGCCTGACCAGCTACAACAGCCTCAGGAGGAAGAAAGAGAACAGTAGCACACACTGAAGAAGAAACCCAGTCGCTTGACCTTGCACCCACAGCTACCAGCTCAGGTTGTGAAACTGCAAATTTTAGAAACTAATATAGAGTTGGAATTAGCCATTGGCCATGAGTGGGCTGCAGCCAAGGGGAAAGGATAACGCATGTGCCTGTTCCCTGTAGCGCAAGGTCACAGCCGAGTTCTGCTGCAGCGGACTCAGTTGAGAACATTAGTGGGGCGGCCTACATGGAAACTGTGATGTTGGATACACCAAGCTTGATGCATTGGTAGGCTTGTCACACAGCCTTCTGTTACTGTGAAGGAACATGGAGGAGCCCAGCTCTAAAGTGGCACAGGGCATCATGCAGAGCTTGGAGCCCATCCTTTCCAACATGAAAATGGTGGTCTTGACAGCACTCATGGACCCAGTCGTGATACAGCCTGGTGGTTGCTGACTCAGTTTCCATAGCAGCACAGGTGGAAGTCACCAACGTCTCAGTGTTGCAGTAGAAGCTGAGACTGAAATCATGGAATCTATGCTCGTTGCCATGCAGGCTCATTCTACAGCCAACATGCATGTGGATATGGATTACTAGAATTGGTGAGGTGCTAGCCCATGGGAGTGGCAGGGGCACTGTCGAGCAAAGACATGCTGCCCTCTCAGGTTGACAGTAATTTGTGCTCCCAACCCAGCCCTTTATGTTGCCAAGCAGCCAGGCAGTTCAGACTGCTGCTGTCCATGCCGAGATGGTATGGGCTTTCTAAGTTAGAGTCACTCGATGTAGCCCTACAAGACCATCTGCATCCTCCCCCAAGAAAACCAGCAGCCTTCCACCAACTATGTTGTAACCACTGGGGTAGCACTATATAGGTGCACTAGGCTAGGCAAAAGCACCCGTAAGACGGGCACTAAGAGAATGCACAGGGTGAATAGTTCATTTTTGTTTGTTTATAATATATTTTTGGATGAATATATTATTATTGGTGACTTTTATTGCAGGATCTTGGCTAAAGGGACAAAGTGATGGGACATCCTTTTGGATGGTGATGTGAGGAATGGTGGAGCAATGGTAGTGAAGAGATGTTCCTTTCAGAAAGGTGGAGCCTGAGCAGGTGTTCTTGGACAGCACATCTGGAGCCTCTCTGCCTCCTCCTCCTCCTCGTCCTCCTCGTCCTCCTCGTCCTCCTCTCCTGATGGCTGATAACAATGCTGCACCCTAATGATGACAATTCTGTGGAGGACATAGCAGAACACCACAACCTTAGAGATGTACCCTGGTGTTTACTGTTGGCTCTCGCCATGCTTTAGTGTGCCGATGGTTTGCTTCATCAGTTTCCTGGTGACTGTGTGGCATACTTTATATGCCTGTTGTGGATGACTGGTGGAGAGGGATCCTTAGTTCGGTGGAGAGGGGTTAGCTCTTGTCTCCAAGCAGCCGCCTTTTGGTTGTTCTTGGAGGCATGAACACAGCAAGAACAGTGGACTAACTCAGGTGAAGGCCTCTTGGATGCTGCCAGGATAGTGGGCATTCACTTATTGGTTTGAGCATGGTTGCACACCAACTGTTCATTGAAGGAATGGTAGTCCCTGCAGTTCCTATACTTTCCCCGTTGACATGTGGGGCCATGTGCATGCAGTTGGAGGCCCCTTTTGGGAATTCCACTATCCTGGCAGTCACTTACCCCCTCATCCTGCATTTCCCTGTTTAGAGAGCAATCACCTTTCTTCACATATAATGCTTCTGTCACCTCCTGAATGGAGCGATGAATGGCGTACTGGGACATATTCAATATGTCTCCCACTCCGGCCTGGAGTGATGTTTTGCATAGAAGTATTATGTGACTGTGATTTTTACGCCACTGGCAGGACCATCCCCAACCTGGTGTGAGGCTGCACACCCTCTTCAATGTCCTGCCACATTTCTGTGACCACCTTGTTGAACCTCAGTCACCTCAGGCATTATTGCTGAGTGAGGTGGAGGTATGAGAAGTTCTCTCTGAGAAAGCATGATGGGTACTTTCTGCAGAGAGTCCTTTTCCTCCCTTTTCACAGAGTTTTCCCTCTCCGCAATCTCTGTCCATTTGTCAGTCATGTTGCAGATCCTGTAGGTACAGCTCCCATACCTGTTGCAGACTTGGGTGTGTACAGATAACCAAATCTGCCTTTCCTGAATGGATGCACCTGCTTACCATTAGACCTTGAAACAAGCTCCAGCACTTCCACAAACTTTGCCACAGCAGACCTAGATCTAAAACATCACACCTCTACATTGGATGAGCGTCCCTCATGCAGCTGAGCACATGTTCAGCTGAGAATGATTAGCACAGGCCTTCACTGGACCTGCACATTCAAAGTTACAAACACTTGCATAAAATCAGCTGGAATGGCTGATTTTTGTTGCTATCAGGCCTCTCCAAATGCTTCCAGTACACCTACACTAACATTCTTCACTATGCTGAGTGTTGCAATGGCACAGTGGTGCTTTCCCATCATAAGGCCAGCGCTTCACTTTGACTCTTCCTTACTTTTATTCTTAGTCTTTCCTCCATTCTTTCTCACTTTTGTTCTATATTTCTTCCAATTGTTTTGTATAACTCTTCTACCTGTTATTCTATTGTTGTGCTAAATTCTTTTTATTTTTTCAAAGGACTCTGCATACGCAATAAGCAAAGAGCAGCATGCACTTGTTGAGAGGTGGGAATCTCTACAGAGTGTAAAGATGCTGCAAAATATGTTGCTGAAAAGGTGCGTATTGGGAGCTAGGTGAGAGTAATTTGTCTGAATTTAGCCAAGAGGAAGCAGTTTTTGGATTTAGCAAATGACCCTGGCAATGGAGAAGGGCCTTGAAGAGATGCTAGGCCTTGGAGTAATCTGCTGGAATGAATCCAGACATGCATAAGAACAAGAGTAAATTGTCCGGCATCTTGAGCCCATTCTGCCATTCAGTTAGATCATGGCTGATATGTACATCAAATCCAAATATCAAACTTTGATCCATATCCTTTGCTATCCTCGCCTAATAAATATCTGTTGATCTCAGTCTTGATAAATTCAATTGATGCAGCATCCACAGTCTTTTAGGGAAAGAATTCCAGATTTCCACTACTCTTTGATTGAATAAATGTTTCTGATTTCACTCCTAAATCTCCTGATTCTAATTTTAATGTTGTGTTCCCTTGTTCTAGGTTCCCTCACTGGAGGAAATCTGTATCTGCTTTATCAACTCCCTTCATCTTTTTAAAAACCAAACTCAGATCACCTTGAATATTTTAAGCTCAAAGGAATACAAGCCAAGTTTATGCAACCTGCACTTTTGATTTAACCCTTTCAATTCTGGTGACTTTTACCACGTCCAAGACCTATATATTCTTCCTGAGGTCTCGTGCCCACAACTGAATGCAGTGTTTAAATGGGTCTACCCAAAACTTTGTATAACTGAAGCATCACTTATCTCCTTTTGTATTCCCTGTGCCATTAAAATTCTGTGGGCAGGATTTTGCCCTTGTCAGGTGGGCGCGGCGGGTGGGCCTGGGAGCAGTCGCGAAGGCGACTACCAATCGCAATCAGGCCTTGACATCAATTTCATGCTGACTGGCCAATTAACGGCCAGCTAGTGAGGAACACCCACTGCAGCACTGCCGGGGTGGGGGCAGGAAGAGTGCGAGCACACAAGTGTGCGCATATGTGGCAGTGTGCGCAGTAAAAGCTGCCTGAGGCACAGAGCTGACTCAGGGAGCTGATGATTGTTAACAATAAAAATAAAGATATTAAAAATAAAGTTTTTAATTTTATTTAAATCACTGGTTGAAACCTCATCCCGCCCATTGATAAGGTTTCGCCAAAAATGCAAAGGCTGCTTGGCCTTTTCACTCACCCACCTACTGAACAGTTGGACGGGCAATGAAAAATTTGAGTCAATTAATTGATTAAGGGCCTTAACAGGTCTCTCAATTGTTGGCAGGTGCACTGCCACCTCTTGCGTGCACGCACCGAGTGAAATATCGCGAGAGTGGGCGATGACATCAGGATGCTTGCCCAACATCATCATGCACCATTTTACTCTCATTCGGGTCGGGTGTGCGACCACCCAACAAGAGAAAAATTGAGCCCTGTGATTCCAACCCCTTTCAGACAAAGACAACATTGCATTAGCCTTTTTGGTTACTTTTTTTACATGTACACTAAGTCGTTCATGATTTCTGTAAATAGACACCTAAATCCCTTTGCTCCTCCACAATTCCTAATCTGTTGGCATTTAGAAAATATCCTGATTTGTCTTTTGGGTCCATTGTCGATGGCCTCATACTTAACCTAGTTGAACTCTATCTGCCACAGTTTTGCCCACTCACTTAATCTGTTTATGTCCTTTTGTAACTTGGTGCACTCAGCTACACAATCTATTATGCCTCCCAAGTTAGTATAATCTGCAAAATTGAATATACAATTCTCTATTCCTTCATGGAAGTCATTGATATATACATAGTGAAAAGCTGAGGTCCCATTACTGAGAAACCTCTGAGGAACACCATTTCACATAACCCACCAATCAGAATACTTTATCTATACTCTACCTATACTCTGTCCCCTATCTGCCAACAATTAACAATGCATATCACAAGACTATCTCCACTTAGGTGCATTTTTATTTTTGCTAATAATCTCTTGTGCAGAGCCCAATCAAACATTTAAATATTCACCATGTTGGTGAACATCTCAAAAGATTAGTCAAAAACAGTCTATCATTCACAAATCCATGCTGACTCCCATTGGTTAGTGTCAACTGCTCAGTCACTCTGCCCTTGTTGATAGATTGCAGTAAATTCCACACCAACTGTTGTTAAATTGACAGGCCTGTTTCCTGGCTTCTCCCTCCTTTATCAAACAATGGAATGGCATTTGCAATTTTCTAATCCTTTTGGTGAAATTGAGGAGAGCGTTGCAATTTCAGGCCTGGCAGTTCTTTGGCATTGGAATGGCCCTTCCAGGTGGGATCTGGGGAGCTGTAATCACTCAAGAAAAGCTATGGTGAGCTGAGGTCTGTAGACTCATGTTGAGTCTGGGGACTGGGAAGACTCTGACAGAGTTAAGACATTACAGGGACTAAAAACATGAAGCATTGAATAGCTGAATTACTGGCAGGAGGAAAGAGTGATAGCACAGATAGAGCCAGGGCCAAAATTTAGACCCTGAGTATAAAGCATTTGTGTGGAGAAGGGGAGATAATTTAAGCAATTGGCATCATAAATCAAGTGAAAAATTGGGTTACAGTTGTTATTTTTGTAGGGAATGGGAAATTTAAACTAATCAGAATGCTTGCATCTGCTCAGAGATATATCAGACTGAAGACTTTTTTTTCACACAAATATAAATACACTGGGAAATTGCTGTTTGTATGCTAACTGTAGCTTGCTAAAAGCTTTGGGTTGAATTTCTTAATCTATGTTTACCCACAATTTTGCTGTTTTCAGTATATGAGTTAAAATTTTGACAATTCCACAGTAGTGTGCCAAACAATGAGAAAAGAGCAGCAGTAAACCTTATAAATTACCTGTGAGCCTCAATTAGGAGGCATTTAAGCACCCTATGCCAATTTGCACACAGCCCAGGTGGTTATAACCTTTTGATTGTGCTTTTTAGTTTAGTGTCTAGCTCCTCATACTCTCTGTGCAGAACCTCTTTCTTAGTTCTACCTATGTCATAGGGTAATAATGACACAGCAACAAGAGTGGGAAGATGGCAGTGTTGAGGCAGGTTTACAACCTGGGGCTGAATTTTCTGCCTACTGGGCGGGCCCAACTCAATCTCCAGTGGGTGGGGAGCCGATCCCTGCCGGAGAAGCGAGCCCCACTGTCATTTTACGTGGGTGGGCCAATTAAGGCCCGTCCAGTGTGATGTCCGGTGGGAAGCGCTATGTGCTTCCTGTGTGGGCGGGGGGGAAGGGATTCCCCAAATGCGAGAGTGCACACGAAAGAGCACACATCTCCCTGATGCTAAGTGCTGCCTCAGGGAGATCGCTGAAAGTTGTTCAAACATTAAAAATAGAAAAATAAAAAAATTCATAACATGTCCCCCTCATGTGACAATGTCACACAAGATGGGACGTGTTAATAAATTTCACTAAAACTTTATTAAAGTTTTTTAAACCTTACATGAAACCTCATCCCGCCGGTGGATGAGGTTTCATGTTTTATCAATTTGCCACCGGGGCTCCTGGCCTACCTGCCAACCTTAAGGTTGGACGGGCAGGTCCTTTAATTGTTTTAATGATCCTGTCAATGGCTTCAATTGGCAATTGACAGGTCTGCGGGCGCACAGCTGATTTGGCTGTGCCCCCGCCTTCCTGAAAATTTAAAGGTTCCCCCTGACGTCATCCTGCGTCATTTTGTGCATCGGCGAGCGGACCCCACCCTCTGCTCGCCAACGGCAAAATTCAGCCCCTGGTGTTCAAGAGAACTTCCACTTTGGTGCTGAGCATTGTGCTGGGCACCATCTTCTTTGTGAAGGTGTTCGACCAAGCTGGAGATGCTGTGTTTGAGCACATCGATGAGGGGAAACTCTGGAAACACATCAAACACAATTATGAGAAAAATGCTGCATGGTGCTTTCCATCTCCTGGAATGTTGCCCCTGTTGGACAGTCCAGCATTACAGTGCCATCCACCAGAACTATTAACTTTATCAGACTGTTGACAGATTATTTCGTCAGGCCCTGAAAAATGGATTGTTACTGTAATTGAAATAATGCTGGGTCCATTTGTTGAAAATGATTACTGAAAGATGTAAATATCTAAAATTCTCCACAGAAAAATAAGCAACCTGATCACTCACCAGATTGCCGCAGATTTTGATCATGTTGAAAATTAAGTAATTATTTAAAACACATTGGCCAGAAATTTTACCTCCCACAGGCAGGCACACACCCGACCCAAATGGATGAGAAATAGCGCAAGTTGACGTTGGGTGAGAGTCCCGATGTCATTGCGCACTCACGATATTTCACTCGGCAGACATGTGCAGCAGTCAGAAGCGCGTCTGCTGACAATGAAGTGGGCAATTAAGTCCATTGACGATGCAATTAACAGCGATTTTACCTGGGCCGCCACGTTTACAGTTGGCGGCTGGGCCATTCTCCCAGGCGGCATTCACATTTTTGCTCAAACCTCGATCCATGGCGGGATGAAATCTCCGTGGGGAAATAAAATACAAAGAGATATGTGGGGACTGGTGTTTTATGAGGTATGCTTTCAGGTGCTTGATTGTGCTGCATGGACAAATTTTGCAGCATTTTTGTCATGTCCTTTAGTCTGTGGAGGTCTGCAGCTCCCCGGGGCTGCTGTCTGCCTTCAGGGAACTTTCTCGAGGTGCTCACCCCCACCTGCAGCATGTAGGAGCTTCTGGATAGCACTGTGATCCAGGGCAAACACGTCTGCAGTAAGTGTTTGCAGCTTCAGGAATTTTGGCTCGGAGTCATTGAGCTGGAGGCTGAGCTGCAGACTCTGCAACACATCAGAGAGGAGGAAAATTACCTGGATGCTTTATACCAGGAGGCAGTCGTTCCACTTAGGATAGGGTCTTCTGATTTGGTCAGTGGCTAGGGACAGGAGCATGTGACTGCGAGTGAGGCGGGTAAAGGGACCTAGAGGCCAGGAGTGCAAGATTGTGAACCTCTGCAATTGTCCAATAGGTTCTCTCAGCTTATATGGATGAGATGTGAGGTTTGCAGGGTGGATGAGCTGGCTGGCCATGGCACTGTGGTACAGGAAGCCATCCAAGTGGGGGGAGCAAAAAGGAATGTGGTGATAGTAGGGGACAGTATAGTGAGGGGGATTGACACTGTTCTCTGGAGCAAAGAGTGAGAATCCAGACTCTCTGTTGCCTACCCGGTGCCAGGATTCAGGATATCTGCTCAGGGCTGGAGAGGAACTTGCAGTGGGAGGGGGAGGGTCCAGTTGTCATGATCCATGGAGGTACCAATGACATAGGTAGAACTAAGAAAGAAATTCTGCACAGAGAGTATGAGGAGCTAGACACTAAACTAAAGAGCACAACCTAAAGGTTATAACCACCTGGGCTGTGTGCAAATTGGCATAGGGTACATAAAATTAGAGAGATGAATACGTGACTCAAAGACTGAAATATAAGGAGTGGGTTCCAGTTTATGGGGCACTGGCACCTGTACTGGGGAAAATGGGGGCTGTACTGTTGGGACGGCTTACACCTGAACCAGGCTGGGACCAGCAGATGGGTTCTTGTGAACCACATATCTAGAGAAGTAGAGAGGGTTTTAAACTAAATAGTGGGGACAAGGGATCAGGTGTGGGATATCAAAGAGTAGTGACAAGGTTAAGAGCGGAAAATAGTAATAATGGGAAATGAGAGTTGGAGAATGGAATGAAGAGACAGAGAGAAAGAAAACTAAGGATAGAATTGTCCATTCCCATTGGCAGTGGGTGCTATGGCAGGCGTGAGCAGACAATATGGCGGAAAGATCAAAATTCAGTTTCATGTCATCGTGAAAAACATTTGCAATCGTCTGCTCTGCCCATCAATGGCGGGCTTGGTTTCCCAACATCCAGTGGCAGGAACTTCAGTGTAATATATCTGCATATCGTTATAAGCCCAGCTCACCGGAATTATCCCCCCAAGCTGGATAATCCAAACACCTAATTATGACGACGTGTTTCACAACAGCATTTATAAGGTGAGCACTTGGTGAGCTGCACATCGAGGGGAACTCGGAGGTGAGTGCACTGTAACATTGCACAGCACTTGTGAGAGTCGCCTGTTGGATCTCAAGGTTGAGGCACAATGCATTCAGACGAGGGCATAGGCAAGCCGCTTTTTCCCAGCTGGCTATCAGTGCAGTGCTGGGGCAAGGGCTGCACTGCAATTGGGGCAAGTTGGCACAGGGGGGGGTGGTGGCAAGGGCAGCACTCCGGTTGATGGGAGTGCACATGCACGTGTGGGGGTTGGGTGGGAGGGAATCAGACATGCATTAGGAAAACTTTGTATAAAGTGATCATTCCTCCGCAGCTGAGACAGTTCAGGTGTGGCCATTGACATGCTTGGAGTTGGGCCTCTAGATTATCGACCCACTCAACCAACACAGAGGCATGAAAGTGCCACCAAATGCTCCATAGCTTTTCACCCCTTGGGCACAGACTGCAAACTAATGAGCATTTTAGTATACTGCAAAACAATTGAATGACTGAGCACTTTGTACAATCCTTGCTAAAGTTGGCCATGGAGCAGTTACTGGTGGAGGTGCTCACAACCCCTTGCAATGTCATCATTCAGGTTTGGACTAGTCTCCCCCATGGTTCAAGCTAACAGTGCAGCCTTGCAGTGTGGGTTAGGAGAATGCCTGCTCCTGAGCTGAGAGCACAGCATGCAGTCCAGTGGGCTAAGCTACTGCTCATCTGTCAGGTGGAGTGGGACGGACACGGGTGGAGCTTCGAGCAGCCATGCAGTGCACTAAACTCTGGTATCCAAGTGGTGGCCAGCACTCTCCAGGATGTGTTAAGGGGCCTTCAGACTTAACCAAGAGAAGTTCTTAGTACACCCAAGCTAACCCATGCATTTCTTTCTTTCATCCTGCAGAAGGAGTACATCAGGAGCATGGAGTCTGGTGACCTAACTGTATACTCGTTGCTTACAGAGAGCAGAGCCAAAGAAGAAGAGAGTGACAGAGGCACCTAGCTGGGAAGAGGGAGGAGCAGTACCTTCAAGAAGAATGGGCAGCTGGGACTCCCGCACATGCCGCTGAAGATCCACAGAGAGCTGTCACTATAGAGCCAGGGTCTATAGACACCACCTTTCATTCCTGCAGATGACCGAGAACCAGTGTCCCTGAAGACTGCATATGTCTAGGGAACTGGTTGGTCACTTCTGCCAGCTACTCCAGGCTTTGGTGCCACGGGGACATGGAGGGCATCCAATGCCAATGGCCGTGAAAATGACCATGCACTCAATTTTTACGCCAGTGGCTACTTTCAGGGCTCCACAAGTGATCTCTGTGGAATATCACAGGTCTCCACCCACAAATGCATCCATGAGGCCATGGACACCATCTTTGCGAAGACACACAACTCTGTGCATTTCACCCAGGACCAGGACAGCCAGAATGCAAGAACGCTGGGATTTGCCCAGATCTCAGGTTTCTCATAGGTGCTGGGTGCCCTCAATTGCACTCATGTAACACTCAGATTCCATGGCAACAAGCGGTCAGCTATGTTAACCACAAGGGCACTCACTGAATGCTCAGCTGGTGTGTGACCACCACAAACGTATCCTGCAGGTCTGCGCATTGTTCCCTGGGAGTGTCCATGACTCCTACATTCTCAGTCGGTCTCAGATCCCTGATGTCTTCCAGCGGGGTTGGATCCTCGGGTACAAGGGCTACCCGCAGAGGATGTGGCTGACGACACCCGAGCGATGGACTTCAGAGTGCTGCAGAGAGAAGGTACAACGAGGCTTATGCTATAACTCAAACCTCGGTGGAACAAGCCATTGGAATGTTGAAAATGAGGTTCTGGTGCCTGGACCAGTCTGGTGGAGCCCTGCAAGACAGTCCACAGTAGGTGTCACGCATCATCATCGCCTGCTGTGCCCTTTACAACCTGGTGCTGCAATGGGGAGAGCAGCTGGCTGAGGTGGAGATGGAGGAGCTGGATGCCTCCTCCGATATAGAGGATGGCGATGGGGATGAGGGTGAGGAGGTCCTCGAAGGTGAGGATGCCGGTGATGAGGCCCTCGCACTGTCCAGACGAGGAAGGCATGGTCAGGAGGTCCTCACAGTTGCTGGATTCGTGGTGGCTGATGACGACACACAGTGAGGATGCTCCACAGATCTTTACATTGCCTCTGAGAATGTTTGACTCCTGTCCGGCCGAGGGCAGCTCGCTTGTGCTCTGTAATCAGGATCATATCATAGAGACGCAGCCATGAAACTTTAAATGCATCTGATCCTTTGTCAGCCTTCAGCACCTGACCCCTTCAGGATTACAGCGTCACTGGTCATAGATGCTGAAGAGATGGGGGGCAGCCCGAGAATGACAGAACTCTGTGACGCTTACCTATGACATTCTGGTAGCAATGACAAGCACCATTAAGGTGCAGGCATCACCAATGTGTCCATTGAGTGTGACGCCAGACCATCGCTTTGTTCTGAAGGTGACACTGCACAGGGAAGAGGCCCTGGACAGCGACACCTGCCTTTATCTTATGCAGGAACCAAGGTTTTATATCTGAGTGACACAAACACTGCTCATCCGAACAAGAACCATAGACAAGGAGACATTCTTGGGAGTTTATTTACAATAGTGAACATTTTCTATGGGTAATTAACACCCATGCCGAGGCTGTGCAAGTATGCCTTCTTAACCTTCCTAATCCTGCTGCTACGTCTTGATGCTTCCCTGACATCCACAGTGGAGGTGGAGGCAGCGTACTGACTGCTACACCCTGTCTGTAATTACCTTGGTGGGTGTCCACTGGAGTGCTGAGACCTGGAGGGCCCTCGCCTGCTTTCACAGTATTGCTATGTGGCACTGGCACCCTCCTTGGTCTGTGGAGCTGGAGCTGCTTGGGTCACAGGAAGAGAGGATTGGGATGGGCTGGACACTCCTGGTGTCACCTGGGTGGATGGCCCTGATCCTCCTCCCTATAGGTGCCTGAGGGCCCCAGCTGAGTCCTTGAGGAGAAGGGGAAGCTGGAGTGAGATCGAGCTGCCCTGCTCCCATCTCTCATTGACACTGTTGGAGGCCAACTATGCCATTAGCGATGGAGTTCAGCCTGCATAACAGTGCAGGACCAAAGTCCTGCCACCATCCTACCAATGTTGACCTCGGTGCATTGGCATGCCAGTACTATCACCTCAGACCAAAGGTGGACAGACTCCTCCATTGTGCCTTGTAATCTGAGGAGTGCAGTGGAATCCCTCCCTGATGTTCCTGAACTTACCTTTGCAGCTCCAGCAACTGAGTTATGACCGAGTCCAGAAGCTCGTTATTTGACTCAGACATAGCTTATTTCTGGCCTCCAGCAGCTCTCTGAATACCAGAAACCTGGGACATCCCTGCTGCCGCCTGCTGTGGACCAGGCAGTGCAATGTACTCACCAGATTGTGACCCCGAGGCTACTCTAGAATTAGGTCCCACCGAGGTGTGTATGTCTGTGCTGGTGGACGGTGTAAGTGAGCGCTGTGATGAGTCTTCAATTGGGGTTTCAGCAGATTCCTCTTCTGAGATGACTGGGGCTTGAGTCAAGGACCTGGGTCATGGACTCTCTTGGCTTTTTCCCAGATGTGCCTGTGATAGCAAGGAGAGATGATTAGTGCAAGGTAGTGGCCTCACCGTCAGCACAGGAATGATCCAGATCTTTGCCAGCTAGCTATATGACTACTGTATGAACACAGATAGGGGAGCGTAAGCAGGATGCCTGCCAGGCCAGATGATAAGGATGGCTGGTATGTGTGGATGGTGAGTGGGTGCCATGGATGGGATGAGGACAATGAAGATGTGTGTGAGAGTATGAATGGTGACCTCCCTTGAACTGGCAGTAAATGAAAACACTGTGTGATTTGTGATGGGTTTGTGAGAGTGTGAGTTGAGAATGATGAGAAGAGTGACTTACACTGATGGAATGGAGATCATTCACCCTCTTTTGGCACTAGTTTGCTGTCCTCTTTTGCAGGGTGTTGGCACTGACCACTGCTGCCACTGCCTTCTGTGGCCAGGGCAGGGGTAGAGGACATCACAGTGGGGCCTCCAAGGAGTCCAAAAGACCTTTCAGGGACATGTCACTAAATCGGGGTGCTGCAGGTTTCTTGCCTTTCAGGGGCCCAGCTGAGGAAGCGGTGAGGTGATGGAGAGGCCGGCGAATGAGTCACTAGTGGGAGTAGCCTACAGGCCCCCTAACAGGAACCACAATGTAGGACAAAGTATAGAAGAAGAAATATTGGGTGTTTGTGAGAAAGGGACAGCAACAATCATGTGTGACTTTAATCTACATATAAACTGGAAAAATCAGATTGGCAATAGTAGCCTGGATGAGGAGTTCATAGAATGCTTTCAAGTTAGTTTCTTAAGCTTAAGCATGCTCTAGGAACCAACCAAAGAGCAGGCTATATTCAACTGGTATTGTATAATGTGACAGGATTAATTAATTACCTCAGAGTAAAGGCACCCTTAGGTAGCAGCGACCACAATACAATTGAATTTTACATCCTGTATGAAAGGGAGAAAAGTGGGTCTAAGACTAGTATTTTAAATTTAAACAAAGGCAACCATGTGGGTATGAAAGCTGAGTTAGTGGAAGTGCACTGGTCTAGGGGATAGACCAATAGAGAAGCAGTGGCAGACATTTATGGGGATTTTTTTAAAAATTCATTCAGAATACTCAGAATAAGTATATTTCTACTATTAAGAAAAATTCTAAAGAGAGGACCCGCCATCCATAGTTAACTAAAGAAGTTTGAGAAAGCATCAAACTTAAGGAAAAAGCGTGCAACTGTACAAAGATAAGCAGCAAGTCAGATGATTGGTGAGAATATAAAGAACAGCAGAGAATGACTAAAAGGTTTATGAGGAGAAAGAAATTAGAATATGAGAGGAAGCTAGCTAGAAATGTAAAAATGGATGGCAACAGTTTCTACAGATAGTTAAACAGGAAAAGAGTAGGTAAAGTGAGGTGTTCCTCTCTGGAGATGCTGCCAGACCTGCTGAGTTTTTCCAGGTATTTTTATTTTTGTTTTGGATTTCCAGCATCCGCAGTTTTTTGCTTTTATCTTAACATAAAGTGAGGTGTTGGACTTCTAAAGAGTGAGATTGGGGAGTTAACAGTATATAACAAGGAAATGGCAGATGAAACAAACAAATATTTTGCTATTGTCTTCACTATAGAGGATACAAAAAACATTCCAGTAATTCCATTAAATTGGGAGGTGGAGGGGAGAGAGGAACTTGGTAAAGTTACAATCACTAGGGAAGCAGTACTGAGCAAATTGATGGAGCTACGGGCTGACAAGTCTCCGGGTCCAGATGGATTTCATCCTAGCATCTTATAAGAGGCGGCTAATGAGGTAGTTGATGCTTTGGTGTTAATTTTCCAAATTCCCTAGATTCTGGAAAGGTTCCATCAGACTGGAAAGTAGCCAATTTAACCCCTCTATTCAAAAAGGGAGGGAGGCAGAAAACAAAAAAGTTTGGGCCAGTTAGCTTGACATCTGTCAGGTGTCAGAATTGATCAATAAAGAGGTTATAGCTGGGCACTTAGAAAGGTAATCGGGAAGAGTCAGCATGGTTTTATGAAAAGTAAATCAGGTTTAACCAATTTATTAGAGTACTTTGGAGGAGTAACATGTGCAGTGATAGAGGGGGTGTAGAGGCCTGTATTTGGATTTCCAGAAAGCATTTGATAACATGCCACATCAAAGGTTATTGCAGAAAATAAAAGTTTTTGGTGTAGGGGGTAACACATTAGCCTGGATAGAAGATTAACTGGTGGCAGAAAACAGAGAGTATACATAAATGGGTCTTTGTCTGATTGGCAGGATGTGGCAAGTGGAGTCCTTCAGGGGTTTGTGCAGGGACCTCAACTTTTTACATTTTCATTCAATGACTTAGATGAGGGATGCGAAGGCATGGCAGTTAAATTTGCAGATGACACAAAGATAGGTAAGAAATTATGTTGTGAAGAAGACACAAGGAGTTTGCAGACGAATATAGATAAGTTGAGTGAGTGGGCAAAAATCTGGCAGATGGAGTATAATGTGGGAAAATGTGAAATTGTTCATTTTGGCAGGAAAATTAAAAAAGCAGAGTATTACTTAAATGCAGAATGGCTGCAGAATTCTGAGGTGCAGAGGGATCAAGGTGGTCTCATGCATGAGTCACAAAAAGTTAGTATACAGGTATAACATGTACTCCAAAAGGCTAATGGAATGCTATCCATTATTAAGAGAGGAATTGAACATAACAGTAAGGATGTTATGCTTCAGTTATACAGGGCATTGGTGAGAGTGCATCTCGAATACAGTGTGCAGTTTTGGCCGCCTTATTTAAGGAAAGATGTAAATGTGTTGGGGGCAGTACAGAAGAGGATTACTAGATTGATACCTTGAATGAGCGGATGTCTTATGAGGATAGGTTGGACAGGCTGTGCTTGTTTCCACTGGAGTTTAGAAGAGTGGTGACTTGACTGAAGGACATAAGATCCTGAGTGGTCTTGACAAGGTGGATGTGGAAAGGATGTTTCCTCTTGCAGATGAGTCCGGAACTAGGGGGCACTGTTTTAAAATTAGGTGTTGCCCTTATAAGACTGTGATGAGGAGAAATCTTTTCTCTAAGAGGGTTGTGCGACTTTGGAACTCTCTGCCTCAGAAGATGGAGGAGGCGGGGTCATTGAATATTTTTTAAGGCAGAGGTAGATGGATTCTTGTTAGGCAAGGGAATCAAAGGCTATCGGGGTAGATGAGAATGTGATACTCGAAGAACAGGTAGATCAGCCATGATCTTATTGAATGGCAGAGCAGGCTCAAGGGGCCTACTTCTGCTCCTATTTCGTATGGTGGTATGAGCTGCAAACCCTTCTGGAAGGGTTCTGAGCAAAGTATTGATGGTTCCCCTCCTCCACCCAACCCACGCCCCACAACCACCATTGCCACAAGTACCTGGTGCACCAAGCATGGGAGAAAATTAGGTATAAGCACCATGGAGATGCAACATGTCAGCATTCACGTGCTCTACGTTGGAGGAAATCAGCACCCTACTCTTGAGTTGAACATTGTGCTTTATTTGCCATTAGCTACAATAAAATAGGAGCCCAGCACCTGCAGTCTTCCTAATACATCTGTGGCAGCAATTTGGCTGACGCTGAAGATGTCCTCTTTAGTAATCTGGAACACACCAGTGGTATAAAATGTGAGAGTTACGGTTACCTTGACAGCCCCTGTTCATGCTGTCCCAGTGTTTCAGACTGTCCGTAGGTCTTTGTGAATCAGATGCTACAGCTGTGTGACTGTCTCTTTAGTAATCCTGAGTGGTTGACAGCTATGCCTGGGGCTGTAGTGTCAATAGGTGGGATAGCGGCATGCCCAGCAAGTACACCTTTAGTTCAATCTGACATCCCTGGCAAACCTTCGATTTCTTCTTACCCTTATCCCACAATTGCCACTGGCATAATTCTGTATGTCAGCAGCAATTTGTAGGCTTTGATGATGGTAAATCTTGATGGTTACCAACAGTTAGGAGGAAAGACTGTCCCTAACCTTATGTCCTACATTACAAATTTCCAGAATTTATAGCACACTGTATGGATTACTATGGACAAAATCATTTTAAAAATTGCATTCAGCAAACCTAATTAAAGAACTACCTGTACACTATGATCTTTGGAATCCTGGCCAGAGTTTATGTCCTGTGAGCAGGCATGTGCTCAACCTGATCAGGCGTAAAATAGCACATGACAATGTCAGAATGAGCATTCTGACGTCATTGTGCACTCGCGCAATATTTCGGTCAGCTGGCGCATGCGAGAGTCAGCAGCGTGCTCGCCAACAATTAAGGGGCCTATTAAGGACATTAAACTAGCAATTAAGAAAGGTTTTTTGCTGCCCGTCCAACCTTACGGTTGGCAGGTGGGCGAATTGGCCAGGCGGCCTTTGTATTTTTGAGGAAACCTTATCCGCAGGCGAGATGAGGTTTCAAAATTAGTTTTTTTTAAAAATGTTCATTATGTTTATGTGAGTGAGTCCTATATGGGGACGTTTTTTTTCCGATTTTCAAAATCTTTGTTTTTGATTTTAAAATTCTTCAGCTCCCTGAGGCAGCTCCCTGCCTTCAAGGACTTTCAGCACGCTCTCCCTCATGCAAGCACAGACTTTTGGTGCACAGCCTCCTCGCGCCCCCACACGGCAGTGCTGAGCTTCTCAGCGTGCCTTTCACACTGGCTGGCTGTTAATTGGCCAGTCAGCGTGAAACCACGGTCAGGAGCCGATCGTGGGCGGCGGGCCATTTCCCAGCCGCTCCCAGGCCCGCCCACTGCGCCCGCCCAATGACTCAAAAATCCTGCCCGATTTTCAGTGCACAGGTTGTATTGCGGCCTGCAAAGTCAACTCCTTAGATCTCTCAATTCTGCTGTTCAGAATCATTTACAGCTGTTAAACATTTCTTGTCTGAGCCCAAAATCCTATGCCTGAGCCATGAGTATCCAGCAATTCAAAATACAGGAGTTGCCTGGATATCTAACATACGATAACCTCGATGACATTTGATGCTTATTTTTATGCATTTTAGAAGGATTTCATTAAGGCAGCTGTTTATTGGTCCATAATAATGGACTTGTTTTGCAAACAACATTACCATATGGTATATATTTGAAAGCACAATGCGTGCTGAAATGTCCTGCAACAATTTTGTAGCCGTTGCTCAGTGGATGAGGAGTACGCGATACACAACTCCAGAAATTACTCTCTCATATCACTCAGTTATATTTTATATTTCAATGTGCCAACTGCAGTTTTCAGGCTACATTGTTTGCTGATACAATAATTGAGGGAACTGACAAGGCAGAGTTACTGAGATAAACAGTGCGAGGGAAGTGAATTAACATCACTAGAGGTACCATCATTACTTCTGTATGATTGGAAAATATTATTTCAAATATTTGTGTTAATCCAACTTCCTTGCACTGTTGGCCTCTGTAAAACCTCCAAGTCTTAAGATGTCATCAGAATCGACTGCTTAAAGGATTTATGAAACATTTGTAGAAAAGGAAGAAAAAAGTATTTTTGCTATTTTCTATAACAGTTTATTTTTAAAATTTCTTCTTGAAGATATTATTTGCTTTATCCACCATTACCCTTCTCATAGTTAGGCATGGTTTATCTAAGTAGCACTTTCCCTTCTCTTCTGCACTCAGTACTATACAGGTTAGGTGATATGTAGGACACAATATAATATTCCTGTATTGTGGATAAATGGAAGGTTTTCATACCAAAATTTTTAAGACACAATTTATGGGATAGATTTTCAATATAATTTTCAACACGGAAAGAAAAAAATCTTCTTGTTTATCAGTCAGTTGGATCTGTTACTGTTTCCAATTGATTGTTTATTTGTTTGTCTGCATCCTCAGTGACATCAATGAAGTAGCATTAGAGCTTTTAATTATAGCTTAGAAACTGCTGTCATTGTAAAGCATTACACCAGTGGCAATTTGAGCAACAGATGCATTAATACCAGGAGTGCAACTGTGTGCTTACATACTATAGTTTTCCCAACCCCAAAGTTATTGAAGGATGAAAACCAAATGTGAATGCTAATGCATTCAAATCTTGCAATCTAGTAATTAAGGGGACAGGAGATATTAAAAAGGGCAGGGGTTCATAGCATATTTCTTTAGAAATAATCACAGGTGTGATGCATCTATCACCTATGGATCATGGAATGATAAAATTTTACAGCACCTTAGGAGGACATTCAGCCCACTGTGCCTGTGCTGACTCTTTGAAAGAATCATTCAGTTAGTCCCACTATTCTGCTCTTTCCCCATTGGCCTGCAATTTTCTCCTTGTCAAATATTTATCCATGGAGCAAAATTTATTTAAAGATAAGTAGATTGAGCCTTTATTGTTATGGACATTATAAGGACTGCAGTAGCACTGCACATGGTATAGAAGGACCTCAGGAGCAGGATAGGAGTGCGCGTGATGTCAAATGGCATGTATGGAACTCCAGCACCCTGTGAGTCCCCTATACCAGGCATGGCTATCCAATAACGTTAGAAATTTGTCTATGGACAAAGAGGTTTAATAGCATCTCCTTTACTAAACTGAACATGAGCATCCATACATGACCACTTGCAGCCGTCATAACTCTCACTTTTTATGTTTCATGGTCCTTCTCAGCCCAATTAGGGACATCTATGGTGTTGGCCAATGTGGTCCACACAGATGTAACAAAGAGGCCACAGATGTATAATTCAACTGTTCCTTTTCTCACGACTAATAGCAGCACCATGTGAGGACAGACTAGATTTTACAATATCGATGGCCTTCTCAAAGCCCAGAAAGGTATCAACTCTGCTATTGTTACCAGTGGGTCCCTAGGCACAATGCATATTTATTTGTTATTGGTTACGATACAGCAGAAATCCATCATAGATGACAAAAGGGATTTCTTTTTATACCTCAATATGTATTTGCTGTTGAAATTACCAGTTATGCCAGTAAATTCTCACTTCCCCACAAGCTTTCACAATGCCTTCAATGACAGCCTTATTCAGAAGGGAAAGATGAAGATGGCAACAGGGAGGCTTAAAAATGGGGATCTGTAGTAGGTATCTTCTCAGACTCAGTGCTATCAATTATCTATGTTGGTGTCAGCTGTGACACAATTATTAACCCTCTTGCCTCTGAGTCAGAAGGTAGTGACTGCAAGTCCCACTCCAGGGACGGGACTTTCTGGCCCTGACTTCGACAGGCATCGCCGTGGGCAGAACTGGAAAACGTGGAGAGCCCGTGATCTTTAACGGCTCTCCAAATTTTCCTGTCCCACCCATGTCAGGGCCAGAAAATCCTGCCCAACTTTTGATCACAAAAATCTAGGCAGACACTCCAGTGGAGTCCTGAGGGAGTGCTGCACTGTCTTTCAGATAAAATATTAAACTGAGGCTTTATCTGCCTCAGGTCCCATGGCACTATTTTGAAGAAGAGCAGGAGAGTTATTCCCATTGTACTGATCAATATTTATCCCTCCATCAGCATCACAAGAACAGATTATCTGGTCAATAACACATTGCTGTTTGTGGGAGCTTGCTGACCACAATTTGGCTACTTTGTTTCCTTCGTTACAACAGTAACTGAAGTACAATAAAGTACTTCAGAAGTACTTTATTGCTTTCTTCTTTCTTCTATAACCAGTCCGAGCATGTTATTTTTTATTGGAGTTGACTTAAATCTATTTGCATGGTAATGCAACCCATGGATGTAACAGTACTCTCCTGTGATCTGAACTAGATATTTGTGTCTCATTCACACATTCTTCAATCTCTCCGAAGTTGGCTGTGTTAACAGTTCTCAAGGTGAAGCCTGCAGCAAATCATTAAACTGCTTTATTTCACCTCGAGTCAAGAAAGAGGGGAACAATTATAGCTAAATTTGTTTAGTCTGACTGGTATAATTTATCTTTGTTTAATGATACAAAATAAAGAGCAGGCCACACTTCCCAACATTAATAGGGAGTAACTCCTCTGCATTCTGGCTTTTAGTCAAAGGTTAAACATCCACTCCCTACAGTTTGACACAGATACAGACACAGACACACACACACACACACACACACACACACAGACACACACACACACACACACACACACACTCCAAGATCCTAACTTGGCTATGATTCTTGCTGTGTTCAAATAGAGTTGTCGCAACAGCAATGATTGTGAATGATCACTCAAATGTTAAGCTATCTTTCATTGTTTACAGCACACTGATTCAGACATCCCATCGGAATTCTCATTTACATTTCCCAGACCTGCTGTCCTGTGACAACGAGAACCAATGATAAATATATACTCAGTACAGAGTTCCAGTCAAGTACAGGGGATTTATTTCTTTTATTATGTAGTGTGTAAATTTTGACTGCTTGAGTTGGCGTGGTGCTGCCCCTTGGCAATTGTGCTTTGTTTTAAGTTATGGAATCTAACCTATCACTCCTAAGTGATTGTCTTGTGGAAAGAACAAGTAAGCTGGCTGATTACAGATTTTCCAACTGACAGCCATTGGATTTTTGGAAATGCTAGACCTCCCTGGGCTGTGTACGGGCAGGACACTGTGTATGAGTCAACCACGTCAAAGACAGTTGTGACTGACTAATATGGCTGCTTCAAGCTTCATTCTGTTATGCCTAATGCACCAGGCATTTTGGGGATATCGATCAACCTCACAAATGGTCTGTCCTCTTTTGCTGGATCCAGGCAGAAGGGCTTGCAGCTCCTGACTTTTCTTAGGAACACTGAAATTTACAGCAATTTGGCTTTAAATCTACAGCTTTGCTTTCGCAATGCTCAACTGACTTCCAATTGTGATTTATAGCTGACTGGAGGGTTGGTGCTGCCCGTTTCTCATTACAGAAGCGAGAATGGCTACGGTTTTGCACACAAACTGAAAACAGCAATTCCTGTGTAAATCAGCAGGACAAAACTCTTCTAGAAACTTTCAGCAATGCACAGCGTACCCATAAATCATGTACCAACTGAAATTTCTAGGCGTTTATGAAATATTGCAATATAAACCACCAGCTACTGATAGAAGCATCTTTTTCCTTTGTTGTTGTCGTATGTCATGTGCTATGTGGTGATATATGCAAAATATGCTACTTTTGTAACATTTTTTAAAATGAAATTATGGTTCAAACCACATGTTACAAAGCACCTTAACTCAAATGATAGAATCCTACATCACAGAAAGAGGATATGCATGTTTCCCTTCCCTTTTTTGGTTTGGAGGGTTGAAACTGAAGGGAAAAATTGGGTAAAGTGGCTCTGCAAAAAGGTAATTCATGTGGTTTGGTGCTTCCCAGCTCTAGATGCAGCCTCCACTTATTTTTGTCAATAATTAGCCCAGGGGTGCTCGTTGGTATTTATAATGAGCTAGGCTTCCCATGATTAGAGAGAAATATCTTGCTTCATGTAGTTTGAATTGTACAGAGTTGAACATTGTACATCATTGCCTGTTCTCCAGGCAACAAGCCAAGTATACATGACAAGTTCTGAGGGGAGGTGGTAGAATTAGTCATACTTCTTGGTTCCAGGGCATTTGCTTAAAAGGGATGCAGATAAGAGCACAAGGAAGATGTATCTAGTAATATGTCTCATCTCATTCAGTAAGGAACAGAACTTTTAACTTTGGTAGGGCCAATAGGAAGAAAAATTGAAGTGGGCTTATACAACATTTAGGCTTGGGCTGATAAGTGACAAGAAACATTCACTACACGATTTGCTACACGACTGTCAGGTAATAACTGTCTGCAAAATAAAGTGTCCCACCAAGTCCCATTGACATTCAACAGCTTTTACCATCACTGAATCCCCTACCATCAACATCCTGGGAGTCACTACTGACCAGAAACTTAACTGGACCAGCAATGTAGAGACTATGGCGACAAGAGCAGGGCAAAGGCTGGGAATTTTGCAACAAACGATTCACCTCCTGACTCCCTAAAGTCCTTTCACCATTTTCTAGGTACAAGTTAAGAGTTGCTGGAATACTCTCCACTTACCTGGATAAGTGCAATTCCAACAACACTCAAGAAACTTGATGTCATATAAGTCAAAGCAGTGCACTTGCTTAGTACCCCATCCACCAGCTTATATATATCTGCTCCCTTCATCACTGCTGCACTATGACTGCAGTGTGTAACGTCGACAAGATTCACTGCAGCAACTCTCCAAGGCTACTTCAACGGCACCTTCCAAAACTGCAAACTCTGCTACCCAGAAGAACAAGCACAGCAGGCACATGGGAATACCATCACCTGCAAGTTCCCCTCCAAGTCACACACCATCCCGACTTGAAAATAAATCCTTCATCGTTGCCAGGCCAAAATTCTGGAATTCCCTACCTAACAGCATTTGGTCTGTACCTTCACCACACGGACCACAGAGGTTCAAGAATGAATTTCTCCACCGCCTTCTCAAGGGCAATGATGGATGGACAATAAATGGCAGCCTAGCGATGCCCATGTCCCATGAATGACTAAGAAAAACATCAATTGTTATTAAAACCATTTTAACAAAATTTAATAACAAAAGAATAAACACAAACTAATTCTTCAGCCTGTCAGTGGAAATATTTACCTACCTAACAGTGTCAAAATAGAGGGGGCAGATGGAGACTACCTAGCCTCTCTAACCTCAATTTTAAAAAAAAGTAATTCCTGCAAGTAACTACAGTTTCAATGAACCTGGGCAAAAATCTTCATTTGCACCTTGGAGAATACTGTTTGGATTTTGGAATCTGCCCAAGGCATTTGGCTCAGATAGTCCATGTTTTTGTTTATTTGTTTGGTGCTCTTGCTCCAAGTCTCTGCGATAGTGGAATTTTCCATTCTGCAAAACTTTTTTCAGCCATGATCTGCTACTAGACTTGCTTAACCCCACCTCCTCTGCTGGATGCCAAGGACTGCCTGGGATCATGCCTGCTTCCTCCTGGTAAGTGCCCCGGTTTCTCAATTAGTGGTAGTGGAGATTTCTCCCCAAAGTCTTTAAAAACACAGGACCTAATAGAAACCAAGCAACAGACAGAAGAAATGAACCATCAACTAACCTGTAAGTAATTGATGATCTCTTTAAATAACACTGATGAGGTGGGGGGTTGGGGGGGGTGCGGCAGCGTTGGTGTTGGGGGTAAGGGGTGTCATTCCTGATGCTGAACAGATGTTCAGCTGTACATGGTGAAGAGAAAGCATTAGCTGGAGTGTTGAGCTCCAAAATGGCAGTGTTGTTTTCAAGTCAACGTTGCATACTGTTTGACATCATGGTTTGCATGCTCTGCGTAATTCCAGTGGCCTTTTACTGAGTAAACTCCCTCACCAATTTAGCATCCCGTGGATCTCGCCCCAAAAATGTGCACATGCCACAGATGCCATTTTGGAGCTCTAACTGTACTTGTGCACATAAATGGAGGCAAATTATTCTAATTTCACACCCTTGTAGTCTAAATGCTAGGTGGTTGAGCCTTGGTTACCTCATATACCTTGTATTTGGTGTGAACTTCTTTTTTGTTTTTGTTTTTATTATAAATCCCTGAGAGAAATTTCCCATTCTTATTTGGAATAGATATTTATTTTATTGCTAATGTCATCCCATTTGACTTACATTAAGTCATTGAGTCAAAGTGCTTGCATTTTAAAGGGAGTTTTCTTTCTTCTACAGTTCATCCAATGAAAGCTTAATGTCTGAATTATAATCATGCCTTTTTGGTGGATGTCAGGAAGCATTGGGACATGGATTGGGCATAACGGGATTTCATGTTTATCGAGTAACTAATAACTCCTCACCACACAAATGCCTTACATCCTCAGTCAGCGTTCTTATCTATATACTCTCTGTATGCGTTTAGCCAGAACATGCATGATCAAATTAATCCTTGACTTTATTTTAGTGAGCATTCCTGGAATAACAAAAAGTCCTAAGGCAACATCCTCAACAATGATTATTTTCTTTAATAACAAGAAAGCTAAATTCTTTCCCACATTTACAATTATAATCTTGTCAGTTCTCCTTAAATGTTGACACATGTTCTCCAGTAGTGCAAATTGAGTTGTAAATTCTTCCCATCAAAGGTCACAAGCTGTTCTTATTGGAACGGAATTGAGACGCTATCCCCTGTGGGGACGGAAGGAAATTCATAGCGTAAGTGACTTCAGACTGCTCTGCTACTTCATGCAGCACTTAGAAGGCACTGTTGATAGTAGACAATGAGTAGTTTTCTTGCATGTCATCTCTTTCCAGGGAAATAGCATGATATTGCCAGCAAAAGAGGAAGAATTCACTTCATATTGTGTACAACATACTTCTGGCATGGCCTGAGAACATACACATTGCATGTTGCATTGGACCTCTTAGTACCTGTCTTTCAGAGGTGCACAACTGAATTTCTGGACCAAAACCTTAATCATCATGCCAGAAACCTGCTATGATAAAAAGCTACTTTACTGAAGGTTTGACTGTTTATATTTTTTTTCCTTAGAATTGTTGGCCTTTATAGACGTGTGCATGATTCCTCTGCAACACATTAAGAATAATCTTATAATTTCCTTTTGCATTTTTAATCCTCTGTTGCAGTCTAAACTCTGTTTGTGTAGGTGTGTCAAACTGAGAGAAAGAGAGTAAAGATAAAAGGGGAGTAGAAAGGGGGATAGAGAAAGAATTAAAGCAGAAGACATGAAAAGTAATGGTTGCTGGAAGACAGAGCCACAAATTTCAGTTTGCTATTTGTCATGGGATATAACAAAGGATAATAAGTGAAGACGGCCATTCAACCATCCAAAACACCCTCTCATAGAAATCTAGGGTGCCTATCACATCAAATTGCATCTTAAATAATATCAGAGATTTTACCTCCAATGCCATACCCTGAGACCAAAGAGGTATTAATTTACTGTTTGCATGAAGTAAAGGTAGGTGCCATCAGCTTTTTCCTTTTTATCAGTTTTCCCCATGATCCCTCGCCCATCAACTGTCTTTCTCACTCTTCACAGTTAACTATGGCTCAGTGTTGAAAAATTAAATGATCGCCTTCCTTTGGTCTGCCTTTATGGATAGATTGAAAGCAAGATGGTTGATGGTCAAAAAAAAACAGGCCAGTTGGAGTGATGAATACTTAGTCCACAAGAGACGAATTGCTTCAAATCAGTCTCACATGCCCAACAACCGTATTGCTGGAGGCAAACATGTCTCCTTTTTTTTATGTAATCAGTCTTTTGTAAAGTACTGATTTTCTCCTTTTGATCACTGCACTCTTTTCTCTCTTTGATCAGATAAGGTAGAATATACTGTTCTTTAATACTGAATAATGGATAGCACAGAACACTTACAATATAGACATCTAATCAAGACTTTCAGATAGCATCATTTGCTATCAACTGAACCCCAATATTGGATTACAGTCTCAAAGCCATTTCCTGGTATCTGTTAATGTTTATAATGTGTATGCTGTTTTGATTTTACATGTTTGTGCATGTGCTCGAGTAGGGACTAATTCTGTTTCTCATCAGGTTTTCTAAAGACTTTTTCTGTAAGTGTGCTTCAGATCTTTCTTACATGATGGCATCCACACACAGATGACTGATGATTATAAAATCATTGCTGCAGGTTTATCAAAAAAATAACTGTAGTTCATTGCCAGAAACTGTTTTGCAGTGCATTTTAAACAGAATGGCACCGGAATTGAAACACAGAATTGTTACAGTGCAGAAGAAGGCCATTTGTCCCATCATGTCAGCACCAGTCCTCCGAATGAGCAATTCACTGAGTACCATTCTACTGCCTTCACCCCCTACCCTGCACATTCTTCCTTTTTAGATGACTGTTTAATTCTCTTCCGAATGCTTCAGTTGAACCTGCCTCCATCACACCCTCAGGCAGTGCATTCCAGACCTTAACCATGCGCTGCGTGAAAAAAAATTTCCTCATGCACCTTTTTGCTTCTTTTGCAATTACTTTAAACTGTGCCCACTCATTCTCGATCCTTTCATAAGTGGGAACAGTTTCTCCCCAACTACATGGTCCAGACCTTTTGTGATTTTGAATACTTCTATCAAATCTCCTCTCAGCCTTCTTTGCTCCAAGGGAACAGTACTGACTTCTCCAATCTAGCTTCATAACTGAAGTTCCTCATCCCTGGAACCATTCTCATGAGTCTTTTATGCACTCTCCCCAATTCCTTTACCTCCACTTAGATTAGGGGAAATAAACACGAGAGGACATGGCTTTAGGGTGAAAGGAGAAAGGTTTAGGGGGAACATTAGGGGGAACTTCTTCACTCAGAGAGTGGTGAGAGTGTGGAACGAGCTACCATCTGACGTGGTAAATGCGGGCTCACTCTTAAGTTTTAAGAATAAATTAGATAGATACATGGATGGGAGAGGTCTGGAGGGTTATGGACTAGGTGCAGGTCAATGGGACTAGCAGAATAATATTTCAGCACAGACTAGAAGGGCCGAATGGCCTGTTTTCTGTGCTGTAATGTTCTATGTTTCTATCCTTCCTAAAGTGCAGCACCCAGAACTAGATACAATACTTCAGCTAAGGCCGCACTAGTGTCCTATACAAGTTCAACATAACCTCCTTGCTCTTGTACTCTATGCCCAAATTAATAAAACCTAGGATACCTTATTAACAGCACTCTCAATCTGTCCTGCCACCTTCAATGACTTATGTAGATATACATCCAGGTCCCTCTGCTCCTGCACCACCTTTAGAATTGTATCCTTTATTTTGTATTGTCTCCTTATTTTCTTCCGATCAAAATGAATCACTTCACATTTCTCAGCATTGAACATCATCTGCCACTTGGTCGTCTATTCCACCAACTTGTCCATGTCCTTTTGAAATTCTACAATATCCTACTCACAGTTCACAATGCTTCCAAGTTTCATATCATCCACAAACTTTGAAATTGTGCCCTGTACACCAAAGTCCAGGTCATTAAAACATGTCAGGAAAAGTAAGGGTCCCAACATTTACCACTAGGGAACTTGACTACAAACCTTTCTCCAGTCTGAAAAATATACGTTAACCACAACTCGCTGTTTCCTGTCAGTCAGACAATTCTGTATCCATGTTGCTACTGTCACAAATCTGTTGTGTGGCACTGTATCAAATGTCTTTTGGAAGTCTGTAAACACCACAATAACAGTATTGCCCTCAACAGCCCTCTCTGTTACCTCTTCAAAAACTTCAGCAAGTTAGTTAAACATGATTTTTCCTTAAGAAATCCATGCTGGCTTTCTTTAATTCACCTGCATTTGACTAATAATTTTGTCCCAAAGTATTGTTTTTATTGTCAGAATTTTAAATCTGCCCACCTGATCCAATCGGCTGTAAAATAACATGAGAAGATGTAGGGCAAGTGTCCCAATGTCATCCTGCAAGCACGCAACCTTCAGGTCACACCCACCATCAATTAAAAGGCCATTAAAAACCCAATTGATCCTGATTTTATGTTGTCTATGCAATTTTGCGCTCATTGCACAGGTAAAACAGGCAGGCGGGCAGCCCACTTTTGCAAAGGATGGGATAAAAAGGGTCAGCAGCATTGCCAATGTGAGTAGCGAGGAGATTTGGAGATAGTTTGTGCTGGTTGCTTATCTGAACTTGACAGCTTCACCTCTGTTCTGAGCTTCAGTCTTAGCATTTCAAGACTCATTGGTATCTCCAAGGCCCCCAGCAGATTTTGACCGCGTGGACCCTTCCAGGTATCAGACAGCCTTCTGTTACCCTGGTAATGGGGATTGTGCTCTCCGCTGGTGGCACTTCCTTTGAGGAAGAGAGAGGCAGAAGGTAGAGGGGGCCAGGTGTCCCAATGCAGCTTCCAGAGGAGCAACCAGCGGAAGGAGAGGTGCAGGCACAAGGGACACAAGGCCAGCAGCTAGTCCAAGGCAGAAGGGGCCACAGAAGACACCACTATCCTGTTGCCAGGGTTTACAGGCCATCTTCTGGTGTCAGGGGTGGCTCTTTGGGGTCCTGCGAATGAGTGCATGCTGGTGAATCTAAGGGAGAACAACGATATGTCATTAGTTTAAGTCATCACATTGTCACTGTGCATGCCAGGCATCCTGGTGAGATAATGGAGATCTGCATCATGATGCTGCTGTCTTTCAAGAAGCAATGGGAACTCCAGTTTTGAGGTTCCCATCAGTGAAGAGACTACACAAGAACACTTACACCATCTGAAACTCTCGCCTCTGTGCACTGCACTCTTACCTTCGTCTGACAACCAGCCTCTCCAAGACCTGCTGAAAGAGGTGCATGGTGCCTCTCCAGTTCCAAGGCGCCCTGCTCTAATCTTGTAAGGATTAGGAGGCTCTGGGAGGCCTCCGCTTGTCTGTGACCTCGCAATGTTGTTAAGGCTTGTCTTCTCCTGAAAGGACAGAGGAGCATTGAGTAGTCCACTCTCTAACTGCAGCACCACTGCAGCCTGGCCCACCTGAGGAACACCTAGCAGGACACATCCAAGTCATGGCCCTTGAGCCGCAAGGCACTCAGTCCAAGCAGCCAGGACTCACCCCCTTGGCCAACATCATTGACAGTTGGCACTTAGACTCTAACACCTGTGAGCTCCACAGGGGGATGGTTAGCCCTTAACATTCACCACACTGATCCATGGCAACACTGTATCTCACCTCCCTGAGTGCAGCAGGTCGTTGAACCTTCTGTCGCACTGCACCCATGTGCGCCACACAATGTCACGGCTGCAGACCTCGGTACCACTTCCTCCTAAGCATTTTTTTTCCATGTGCGGTAGCCTCCTCCTTCCATCTCTGCAGACGAGGGTGTCCGTCCTTGCAGCCACCTCCTCTAGGAGGACTGCGAGGCACTCATACGAAAACTGGGGGGCTGAGTGCCCACCCGACCTGCCCTCCCGTCTGGTGGCTCCAGCTGCAGTTGATGCCATAGCTTCGGTCTTCAGCATGCAGAAGATATGTTCTTTCCCAACAGCCTTCAAGGAGCTGCCTGTGCCATTTTTAAACCGCCCGCCGGGTTGCCATTGGACCCAGTGCCCAACAGGCCCCCACCCCCGCCCCGCCTGGCCCTTCCCGACCATTAGGAGGACGTGTTTCATGATGGCGGGCCTTAATTGGCCAGCCAGCGTGAAATCGCAGTTGGTGGCTAATCACGGGCAGGGGCCTGTTTCCCAACTGGTCCTCAGCCCACCAAGGGTAAAATTCAGGCCTATAAGTTTCCTCATTATCGAAGTTAAACTGACTAGCCTGTAGTTGCTAGGCTTATCTTTACACATTTTCTGAACAAGGGCACCAACCCTGAATCTAAGGAAGACTGAAAACTTATGGCTGGTGCCTCCACAATTTCCACTGTCACTTCCACGGATGCATCCCAACCGGTCCTGGTGCCTTATCCACTTTAAGTACAGACATCCTATCCAATTCCTCCTCCTTATCATTTTTAAACCTTTCTAGTGTCTGAATTACTTCCTCTTTCCCCATGGCCTGGATGCCGTCTTCTTCCTTGGTAAAGGCAGATGTCAAGTATTCATTTAATATCTCAGCTATGCCCTCTGCCTCCATGCGTGAATCCCCTTTTTGGCCCCTAATCAGCCGTACTTCTCTTTTTGCCACCCTTTTACTATTTATATGCCTTTGGAAGACTTTGGGATTCCCCTTTACATTGCCAGTCTTTCTCCATGCTCCTTTTTTTGCTTCTCTTATTTACTTTTTCACCTCTCCTCTGAACCACCTATACTCAGCCTGGTATCATGGTATTGAAATGGTGCTTTAAAAGAGAATAACATATTGTAGAGACTCAAATGACAAAACCATGAGAAACAAATCTCAAACAGGTTATGAATATTATATGAAACTTGAGATAGAAGTAGAAAATTTTCAGCACAGAAGAGGGCCATATGGCCTATCACGTCTGTGCCAGCTGAGAAAGAGCTCTACTGCTTTATTCCACTTTCCAACTCTTGGTCCATAGACCTCTAGCTAAAATTCTCCATCCCCCACAACAACTTCCAAAATTTCCTCTGTACCGTCTCTAGTGCCATCACACCCTTTCTGTGATATGGTGGCCAGAACACTTCTCAGGATCTTAACATTTATAATGCGTTCCCTTGCCTTGTTTGCCTTCCCCAAAGGTATTACCTCACATTTCTCTGGATTGAATTCCATTTGCCACTTTTCTGTGACCAGCTTATTGATATCTTCCTTCAATCTACAATTGTCTTCCTCGAACCACACAACCAATCTTTGTATCAACTGTAAGTTTCTTAATCACACGTCCTACATTTAAGTCTAGATCATTGATGTACATCACAAAAAAGCTAGGAGTCTAGCACGCAGCCCTGGAAACCTTCCAGTCACAAAAACATTCATTGACCATAACCCTTCGCTCCTGCATTGAGTCAATTTTAGATCCAGTTTACCACTTGTCCTTGGATACCATGGGCTCTTACTTTTCTGACCAAAGTGCTATGTGGGACCTTGCCATATGCCCTGCTAAAACCCATGTAGTCTATTATATTTTGAGCTACTCCTTGTTACTCCTCAAAAAATTAAATCAAGGTCAGACATTACCTTCCCTAAACAAATCCATGCTGACTGTCCTTGATTAATCCATGTTTTTCTAAACGATGATTAATACTGTTCCTAAGGTTTTTTTTTCCATACTTTTCCCACCATTGAGGCTAGACTAACTAGCCTATAATTATTCAATGTATGCCTTTCCTCCCTTTTTAAATAGCAATACAACATTGGTAGTTCTCCAGTCCTCCAGCACCGCACCTTCAGCCAGAGGATTGGAAAATGATGGTCAGAGCCTCAGCTATTTCCTCCCTTCCTTCTCTTAGGAGTGGGATGATAAACCATGATCTTATTGAGGGGTCAAATGGCTTAATTCATGGGGCGAATGCGCGCAAAAGAGCGCAGAAATCTCCCTGAGGCACGGAGCTGCCTCAGGGAGATTAAATTCAATTCAAAAGACGTTTACAATAAAAAAATAAAATTATTCAGACATGTGTCCTCATGTGACAGTGTCACATGAGCTGGGACATATTTATGAATTTTAATAAAATTTTAATTTAATTTATAAATCCTTCATGAAACTACATCCCCCCAGTGGATGAGGTTTCATGAGAAATGTATAGGCTGCCTGGGCTCTTTCCCTGCCCACCAACCTTAAGGTTGGACGGGCAGCCCTGACAATCACTTTAGTTAGGTAATTAATGGTCTTAACAAGCTTTTGACAGTTCGGTGGGTGCGCAGCCGACTCCGGTGCGCGCTGCAGAACTGAAGATCAGAATGACGCACGGTGATGTCAGAATGTACGCCCAATGTCACAGCTCATTATTTTACGTGTCTGTGCGGGGCTGTCCCTGCACGCCGAACAGAAGATTCTAGCCCATATGTTCATATGTGTGGGATACATTTCATCCTGGCCTGGCAATTTATCCACTTTCAGGGATTCTAAACCACTAATATTTTCTCTCTTACCATGTTTCTATCATCCAATAATTCACACTTCTCCTCCTTAACTGCAATAGCTGTTGTGAGGACAGACACAAAATATTTATGAAGAACCATGCCCACGTCTTTCAGCTCCACACACACATTAACTTCTTGGTTTCTAATCAGCCCTACTGTTTTGTTAGTTATCCTTTTTCTCTTTATGCATTTATGTAGCATCTTTGGATTTTCCTTGATTTTATGAGCCAATGGGGTTTTTCTGGTCAATAGTTCTTCATTACATCTCTTTGCTTTCCTAATTTCCTTTTTAATTTTGCCCTTGTACTTCCTATGCTCCTCTAGGATCTCTGCAGTATTGTGCTCTCGGTATCTGATATAAACTTTCTCTTTTTGCTTTATCCTACTCTGTATGCTCTTTATATCCATGGTATCTAGATTTGGGAGTCCCATTCTTTTACTTTCCAGAATATATTTGTTCTGAATCCTCACTATCTCCGCCTTGAATGTCACCCACTACTCTAACACATTTACCTTCAGGCAGCTTTTTCCAGTCCACTTCTTCCAAATCACATCTCTGCTTAGTAAAAATTGACCTTTCCACAATTCAAAACTATAAACTTTTATTCTTGATCTATCTTTGTCCTTTTCTAAAACTACCTAACTGAATTATGACTACTATCAACAAAATGCTCTCCCGCTAATACCCTTTCCATCTGCCTAGCTTTATTTCCTAAACCTAAACCCAGTATTGGTGTGTTTCACTTGCAAGTGTTAAGCTCTGTGTTTATTAAGTACTAACAGATCCTTAATGGTTAGTCAGAGTTTATACTTTTGGAACAAGGGATGCTATGATATAGGAATGGACAAGATGTACATTTTCATTGAAACAATTTGGAACGTGGTTTGCAAGCATACCACTAAGATGGAAAGTGTTTTTTTTTTTCATTTTCGATTGGCTCCTGGAAATGACCCAAAATTGTTTTCCTAACCTACTGCAGAAAGAAAAATTAATAAATATGTTCCCTTCTCATGTCATAGTTACATAATTGCATTTTTGAATGTCTAATGGAGGACATGAAATTTCCAACTTTTATTAACCTTCCACGCAAGTAGTCTGAGCAGTGATTCTGTTGTTACTTTTCAATTATTGTTTTGATTACGAATGCTGGTTGCTCCATCCTAGATTTTCCAATATTGGTACAGATTACAGTGGAATGGGTAGTAACGGTATTCAAACAAACAGAAAGGGGAAGTGTGCTGTCTGTGTCCAGTTTTCCAAGATTATCTCATTTGCTTCTGGTATAAATTTGGATTTGTGGATCAGTGGACTTTGTCAAGGCTGAAGAGAGAGAGGGCTAAAAAATTACCGTCAAAAACAAAAGAAAACGAAATACAAGGTGCAGGCAATATCCTCCAAATAAGTGTTGGTGTAGCCTATCACCTAAAGTCCTCTCTTGTGTCAGCTGAAGTGTAAGTGGTATTGCATGAGTTGTTGCTTGTACTGGGACACAGATCTATGTCTGCAATTTCTTTGCTGCTAACTTTGATTGTGCGCCTTAGGGGCAGGGTGGGGATGTTTTAGTGTAGGACTAGGAGTGCCATTAAAGATGTACTTTATTAGAGCAAAGCAAGGAACTTTTTTATCCAACTAATTGGGAAATGACCCTAGCGGCAGAGCAAGAGAAAAAAGCAATGTGACAAAGTGTGCTTGTAGCAGCGGGCATACTTAAAACATTATAATTGATGCCTTTGACTCCTGTGGTACTGGCAAATGGTTTTTGGACTATATAAATATTGGGGTCGTTATACTGTTAGAAGCTGATAGGCAAGTGCTAATCAGACTGTGACATGCTAAGAACTGCGGGTACGGGTGTACCTGGCATGTCAATTGAGCTAACAGGATGACCCATGTCAGAAAAATATGTGCCTGGATTTTTGGTCTTCAGCCTACATCACATGGACCTGCACTGATGGGCAGCTCACTATATTATGATAACATTTAGTAAATCCAACAGGTCAGCCACAAAGACCAGGGCTGCAGCAATGAGTTATGGGAGAAGGCTGAGCTGTTTGGCTAGACCAGTATTTGTTACATAGGCATATTGCAGGACACACTGGCACGGTTTTCTCTTTCGTTCAAGAAAAGGTGGCGCCTAACATCTGGCAGACGGATGGAACTGTATAAGACAAACATGTCTGCATGAAGGGGCCTGTGCTGGTCATCATGGGAAGATGCATCATTGAGGCCATGGCTACTGGTGGGACTGAAGGAATCAATGATGAGGGTGTCTGCATACCTAATCCTCTTTCTCCTCTCATCCCACTTCTCTCTCATTCTCACAATCTCTTCTGAATCGAAAACTGCAGACGATATAAGCACACATTTCTCTCCCCTTACCATAACCCAACCTGTGCCTTTTCATTTTAGGTGCCAAGAACTGGAACCTTTGCAGTCAGTGGAGAAAGAAGAAGACCAAGGGAAGATGAAAAGACATTGTCCCTTAAACTTACACTCACAGATACTATCTCAGAGATTGACACTGCCTATTTTAGAGATTAGGATAAGGAGGGATCTGCACAGCATGGTGAGACACTGGACATAAGTGTGTGGGAGCTAGGACAAGGGACAGGATATTGCAGGTGCCAGCTTGCCAGAGGGCAGGATGTTGCGTATATTTCTAATGACAGCCTGTAAGAAGCCAAACACATGCACATTAAAAGTCACGGTCACCTTGACTGACACAGACATTCTCTTTTGCTCTATTTTGTGATTGCAGTTATGGCTGGAGCAATTGCATGATCATGATCCCTCCTGTGAACTGCAGACATTTGAACCATTGGTCCTTGCTGAAGTTGAAGTAAAAGAATTACTCCTTAAAGGCCCTTGACTGATGTGGCCTCCTACTGACAACCCTTCTCCTACTCTTCCTCTCTCCTTTTCCAACATCATGTCCTACACTGCGAGGCCTCTTTTCATTCACCATTTATGTTCAGTTCCCACGTGAAGCCCCATCAGGCCACTCCATGTCTGGAAACGGCTTGTTTCAGTACAACATTTAAAATAAAAAAAAGTACTTCCACACCAGCCAGTCCATTCTCTGTAGATTATTGAAACTTTAGCCAAATATAGGAAAACTCCACAAACATGTACAATTGCACCAGCAGTCAGTGGAAATAATCAGCATCTAACCTGTCACTAGTTCATGATTCTCTGAAATAACACTGGTGGGGGGGTCTGGGGGGGATGGGGGTTCTTCATTTCGTTTAAATATGTTCACCTGTGTGAAGTAGGCTGGAGCATCGATTTTGAAACGTCAGCACTGGCGTCAAATCAGTATTGTACACTTGTTGATGCCAAATCTGCCTGCTGTGCATGTTGCTGATGGTTGTTAAGTGCTCTTGTGCACCTTCATCAAGATGGCGTCCAGTTCACTTCCCATCAGTAGCGTCCACACATATCTCAAACCCCATTTTGAAACATTAACATAGCTCCTAAAAAAAACAGGTACCACAGAGTCTAATTTCTCCACAGACAGTCTAAACCAAGCTCTCGAGAGAAGCTGAGGCCTTCAAACCATAAGAAAAGATGCAAAATGCAGTCTTATTAGTAAGTTCATGTTACAGTGGGGAAAAAATTTCTTATGTTTTTATTATATTTGCCCATTTATTTTAAACTCTTAAGCAATAAGGTAAGGGGAACATGTCAGACAAAAATAAACCCACAATAAATATTTTGAGTAAGTTGATTGGTTCACTTGCTTCAGCTTCTCCTTTCTAGAACATTGGCATATGAATTAATTACAATTAATATATTTGAATTACAATTTATGACTTTCCATTTGAGCTAGTCAGGTGTTGTGGAAATGTGCCTCATACAGGCACAATTTGATGCCAGAACGTTGGCATTAGACATATAGACAGGTGAACAAATAGATAACATTGAAGTTTATTCTATTTGTAGTAATCTATTTTCCAGGTAGCAAATGTTATGACAGACAGTAATTTGAAATGTTCTTCTAGTACCCATGGTTTGACCGCAACTTAATTGAAATGCATGTTTTGACATCTTAATGTTTATAGCAATTTAACAGTTTATGGTATCACAAATTATAGTAATTATATAAAATCTTTAAAATATTTTAAAATAAATGTCACACAAAAAGTCAGCGTACAGTACCTTAATTCACCACATTATTATACTTCTCCCCTGAATATAGGTTGGAGTTAGGAACGCTCACCTGTCCAAAATGAAGGCCTTCCTAATTCCATCTGTCATGGAGATGGCTAGATTTTCACAGAGGTCAGTTCTAGGTTTATATATTCAAGCTGCTGACCTATGCACTTTGCTCCCTGACTCCTGCCAATCACAGATGCAAAACTCAGGGGCAAAGTGTACAGATCAGCAATATAGCCACATCAGTTGTACCATATTGAAGTTGACCTCCACCACAAAAATGTGAATGCCTTTACAATCTATGCCACTGAGTAATCTTTTAATTGGACAAAAAATAATGGGTCGATCTTTAAGATAAATTGGCATTTGATCACAAACAATTTTTTTTTTATTTCCATCCCTATTTTTAATTTTCACCCATGGTTTGGGAGCCTCCCCAAGCATACTTTATTCCTCTGTTGAAAAGGCAGGCAGGTGATAGTATCCATTTGTGAGAATTGCCACAAGGCGACTCATCTACAACAGCAACTTACAATTATATAGCTTCTTTAGTGTGGTAAATGGAAACCAATCTCAAGAGGGAGACATTATGACAAGTGATCAAATGCTTGGTCAAAGAGGTAGATTTCAAGCTTAATCTATAGAGCTAAAATTCCATTGGGAGCAACTTGATGGCACTAGCCAACTTGCCATTGTACATTTTGCATTTCTGGCATACAAAGGAACTCCTTTTCGTTGCTAGGTTGAGGGAGAACAGCTTGCTTTACTGAGAGTTTTAGAATTCTCACAAGGGTTATCATCCAGATCAATCAGATGTTCCAATCAAAGGACTCGTGCAGAATCAGAAGGTGAGCAGGTCCATGAAATTAGCATGATCCAACAGCATAAATGGTAAATTTCAGGAATATCTAGCTCTAGTGAAAGGCTTAATGAACTGTCCCATTCCAGGGAATTCTCACTGAAAACCAAGATTCCCCCTACTTCACTTCCTTCTTCCACTGCAGCAGTACTCAAAAGTAACACGTGAATGCTTAGTTATTGAACTTTACCATACATTGTCACTTAGGAAAGGTCTAGGCCAGAAACAGTAGATAACACAAAGAATAGATTTATCTCATAAATTTCACACATTTGCACTTGGAGGAGTTTCCATTGCGCTCTTATGCCTTTCTGCAAGGGTCCCTAAAGTTACATGGTGTGACAACGGGGCCTGATGCAGGAATACCTTAGAGCCATTTTACTTTCATTACATATGTGACAGCTTCATTGGAAACTGCACCAACTCTGCTCCTATCCCTGAAGAGCCAGGGACCAGTGATATAAACCCCATAGAGACTTATAACTTTTAAAAACAAATTTGAGCTCCCAGTTAATGGCTAAAAGAATGATACTTCAAGATTCTACTGTAACAAATAACTAAAAGCATACAATTGACTCAATCCTATTTCTTTTTGGAAACTTATACTTTGAACTACAGGATGGAACATTCCCCTTTTATACTTTGCAATCACACATTGCACTCTCCATGGAATTATAATCCTTATAGCAAACAGTCTTCAGTTGCTCCTTGCTTCCAATGGGTTTGCATTTCACCATTTTACTGAGTAGTAACTTGGAGTGACTGCCACCAAATCCTTCCCTTAGTTTTTGGATAGCTTCCTAAATCACTATCCACAGTAAAACCTGTCCTAATGATTCTTCCCCTCTGGCCATGGACAAATCCCCCGATTCCTTAGACAGCTGCGGGGTGTGTGTCTTAAACTAGAGACCGTTCCCTCCTGCATCTGGCTGTGGTTGTTCACAAAGCCAAGCAGCACACAAACCACTGCCTGTAATATTAATTGATTTGTAGAGAAGCCTGAAATCTATTCTCAAAAAGAGCTTTCTCTGCACTCTTCCCCATTGTAAAGTGAACACATTAGCCTTGCATCCAGGGAGAAATGCTGATTGGTTATTCTTGACCCCAACTTTCTTTCAACTCAGAAGTAAATGGATAGTTTACAACACAACTGTTTACAACCAGATACTTTCAACACTTTTTAGGGACTTTGGGAGACTGAGGCCCAGATTTTTACTGCTGAAACAGGCAGCATGGGTCAGGAAATTTGCAATTCACCTCAGTAGAAAAGCCCCCAAATGGTGCGATGTTCACTCTGGGTGGGTGGAGGGGTGCAAGGTAGATTTGGGCCTGCCGCCCCCCCGAAACGGAGCATAGGTGACCCTGGGGCTATCAAATGCCAACATTTTAGGACCCTTATCCCTCACAACTCCTCAGCATCCCCCCCACCCACTCCCCATGCTACTTCCAAGCTAACTCATGTTCCCCACCCACACTCCATGCCACCTCTATGCCAACCCATGTCCCCCACCCATCCCTATGGCCCCTCTTAGCTTCCATGCCAACTTATGGCCCTTCCATATCCATTCACCCACCCCCATATCCCCTAACAGCCCCATGCCAATTTAAATTCCTAGTCATGACCCCCAGCTACCCCCATGTTATTCCAACTCAAATGTCAACTCATGACTCCTGACCCATCCCTGTGGCCGCTTTTAGACCTCATGCTTAGCAAGCATAATTAGGCATGGATGAGAGCCCAGACTCATAAAACGATTATCTGAGTGTGCATTTGTTTTGACAACTGCAGAGAATTATTGACTTTGCTTGCTTGACATCTTTTTGTGGTTATAATATGTAATTTTTTTCTGTGATCTCTTTTGTCAATGTCTCAATGTTTATTTGCACAAGATTACGAGGTGTGAAGTGTTTGAATCTTCTCATTGATACTGTAATGGTCTGTTTGATTGACACTTTTATAGGGTTGTGAGAACAGGAGGGTTTTTAAAAAGAAGATTGAAAAATGGGTGTTTTTTAAACAGTTCCACACATGCCATTGTTACTATAGGGTTCATTGGTTCTGTACATAGTGTATACTGAGTAAATGGACATGGAAGGGCCATGAGTTTGCATGGAGGGTATGAGGGGTGATGGAGGGTGGGCAGGGGGGCATGTTGACATTCAGTTGCCATGAAGGGTTTGAGGGGCCACTGGGGCCATTGCCCCATATGCCTTTTTTAGCACAGAAACAGCCAACTGCCTCTTGTAATATTGGCTTTCAGGTTGCATCTAGGAGAAATACAAGAATTGAAGGAACACGTTTAAAGCCTCGGAGAAGCATAGGATCAGGAAAGAGTAGGATCAGGAAAGAGTAGGATGGCTTATGTTCACTTTAGAACTTGTATTAGGAGAATGTGCACTTTTGTCAGCTCTAATATTAAGGGGAATCCGAGACAAGAAAGGAGGGGCAAGCATATTTCATACTGGCTTATACAATCAGGTGATCATTATTGGTATGGTCATGTAATGACAAAGAAGTCTGATGTTCCTGGGAGGGTACAGATTGAATGGTGAGTATTGAAAGATTAGTCCTTTATTAGTCCTTTAAGGCACTATTGACAAAGGTAACTGTGTTAAATAGAAGAAAACACATCAAAGACGTCCTCTGATGCCTCTGGCATAGTTACGATAGAGTCCTCTGAGCGCTGGTCATCCTAATACTCTCCTTCATGTACTTCTGCCTCAAAAGAAGCTCAGGCCACTTTCCCAGGAACTCCTTTTGGATAGCAACATTATGCAGGATATAGCAGGTTACAATTATATGGAACGCATGAGCTAGAGCCAGCTTCAACGCGAGTAAAATCCAACAGAGTATGAAACAGATATTCTACCTGCACCCAATCCCCATCCCCCATTCCTGCTGGGTGGGTTTGGTTAAAACTAGGGTCTGGATTTTCAGCTCGGCATGCAGGCGTGAACCAGACATGCATGAGCGTGAAGTAGCTCACGATGCGTCGGGTGATTAGAGGGGGAGCCCCTCACCCAGGCAGCGCTGGGCATTTCAGCGTGCAATTCACGGTGGCTAGCTGTTAAATGGCCAGCTAGCGTGAAATTGTGGTCAGGGCCCGATCGTGGGTGGTGGACTGTTACGCGGCCGCTCCTGGACCCTTCCCGTCTCGCCCGCCTGAGGAAGGGAAAATCCTCCCATAGGGCTCTTGTTTATTCACACATATTGGCCTCATGCCATTATCCAGAATGCAATATTTGCTTTTTGTTTTTACATTAAAATTCACAGCGCAGCCTCACTTGATTATTGGTGAGTATATCATAAAAATTACAACAAGAACATCGACCACATCAAAGCAAATGGTGGGGATTGTGGAAATCTGAAATAATAACAGAAAATGTTGGAAATACTCAGTAGGTCTGGCAGCATCTATGGAAAGAGAAACAGGGTTAATGGGCAGAATTTAATAGAGCCCACCAGAGCGGGCATGTTGCTGGGGTGGGTGGGCAGGGCCGGGAGAATCATGTTGCAGGACCCACGCCCAATTCCCAGCAGAGAGAAAATTGTTCCGCATTTAGTGTGGTGGGAAAAAGGCCTGATGCAGGAATCACACCAACTTACAGCGGGATGTCAATTAGGCTCATTAATGAGCCACTTAAATCTCTGAACCCACTAGGATTTAATGGTGGCTCAGGGGGTCTAACAGTATATTCATAAGTCTCCTGTGCTTCCCAAAAGCCAACCAGCAAACCTGAGGGGATCCCTGGTTGACAGGCACCCAATGCCTGATCGAGGAACGTGACATTGGGAAAGGGGGGGGGGGTCCCACTTAAAGCTACAACCCTGTCCTTGCATCAGGCCCCCCTCCCTCCTTTGCCGGTGACTCCATCCCCACCCTCAGATCATTACCGGCAGTGGCTATTGGTCCCACTGGTGCTGCTGGCAATGTGAAAGCTGCTGGACTCTAATTGGCCAGCCTGATAGTTCCACCTGAATTGGGCCTTGGTCTCATGAAAGGGCCTTGATCATTGGCCAGGTAAGTGCCTTACTGCACTTAAATAGCATCAGGCCTTCCGGAGAAAAGCAATGTGGGGATCCCAGTGATTTCCAACCAATGGGAAGGACCCTCATCACATGGATAATTTCCATCCATTGTTTCAGAACTATGACCTTTCATCAGAAATGGGAAAAGTTAGAAATGTAATTGACTTTGAACACGTGAAGGGGGTGGGGGAAGTTGGGACAAAGAACAAAAGTGAATATCTGTGTCAGAATGAAGGGCAGGAGATATTATATAATAAAAGTGTTCACTGTGCAAGGCCAAATGCAGTGGTAATGGGACAAGTAAAGAAATAAAAGGTGTATCTAGAGAAGGTATGAATAGCAGAATCATGAATAGTTGCCATCCAACAGCAAAGGAATAAAGAGAGAAACCAGCAAAGAAAAAGGAAACAAAATGGGGCAGGGGTTCCAATCTAAAATTGTTGAACTCAATGTTGAGTGCAGAAGGGGTAAAGTGCTGAATTGAAAGGTGAAGTGCTGTTCCTTGAAGTCGCGTGGAATTTCATTAGAACATTGCTGAAGGCTGAGGACAGAAAGGCCAGGGTGGGAACAAAATGGATAATTAAAATGAAAGGCACTGGAAGCTGAGGGTCATACTTGTGGACTGAATGGAGATGTTCTGAAAAGTGATCATCCAGTCTGCGTTTGATCTCCCCCAGCGTAGAGGAGACCACATTGTGAACAGCGAATATGGTATACTAAATTGAAAGAAGTACATGTAAGTTACTGTCTCACCTGAAAGGAATGTTTGGCGTTTTGGACACTGGAGATAAAGGGCAGATGCTGCACCTCCAATACTTGCATGGAAAGGTGCAACCTTACTTAACCTCTCTTTCAATTTAACTTCATTATAAACTTCTTAGAAGGCTTGCTAACAATTACAGGATAAAATTAAAATTCTTTATAAATATCAGATGATACTTGGTTTTTAATTTTGTTTTAAATCTGTTTTCTTTATTTTATGCTAAATATTTCAGTATCTTAACATGCAACAAGTCCTATTCCCCTATCCCTGCTGACCCCCATTGGCTCCCGGTCAAGCAACGCCATATTTTTGAATCCCTCCATGGCCCCTCCATATCTTTGTAACCTCCTCCAGCTCCACCTTCTGAAATATCTGTGCTCCTCAAATTCTGGCTTCTTATGGATCCCTAATTTTAATTGCTCCTCCATTGGTGGCCATGCCTTCTATTGCTTAGGCCCTAAACTCTGGAATGTTCTCCCAAGTCTCTGCGCTTCTCTACCCCACTTTCCTTCTTTAAAACACTCCTTAAAACCTACTTCTTTGACCAAACTTTTGCTCATCTCATCTAGTATCTCCTTATGTGGCTCGGTATCATATTTTGTTTTATAATACTCTGGTGAAGCACTTTGCGATGTTTCGTTATGCTACTGTGTTAATTTTTACCACTTAAAGGTCAAATCCGTGAGGCTGATTTTCTCCAATGAGGTCAAACATGCCGCGAGAGCAGCTTACAAACCTGGCCATTGGACCCTTGCATGCCTGGGTGATGTTCTGCTAAATTTTGGAGGCACAGATTGGGTCTAATTTGGAAATTGTGGGGGAACCTTTCCCTGACCCTTGCAGGTGGGTTTGGAGCTGGTGGGGAGAGGAGGGAAATGAGGAAAATTGTAAAAATGGCGTTGGATGAGAATGCCAAAGTGCTCCCACCTTCTCCCGCTTTTGCCAGAGACGGCTTCTATGCACTGATGGCAACCCATCCAGGAATGATGGAAAGCCAATTGAGGTTGTTAATGAAGCAATTAGCAGGCATTTTTGGGAACAATGAAATTTTGCAGTGTCTGCAGCTTGTCAACTCACAGGAGGTGAGTGCACAGCAGGATGTCAGAGCGCCATGAAAAAATATGCGATCTGCATGCTGAAGGTCATCCACAAGCAGAGGCTGGCAATTGCATGATTATTTCCCAGACACCGATGTCATGGATAATGTTAATGGTGAAGAAGTGGCTGCCATTTCCTGAAGCCATTTTGTACCTCCATCTTATCCAGCCCTTTCTCATCCCATTCGCCAGCAGCACTGCCACTGCAGACACAGTGAAGGCTGCCGGACTCCCTTGCCAGCACAGCCATTGAGCCACTGTCCCAGCACTTCAACGCCCTTGCCCCTAATTGGATAGCAATCCTAAAGATGTTCTCTTAATTGGACACCTCCCAGAAGATTGTACCAGCAGTCTTGCTACTATGACAATTAGGTTTGCGACCCAAAAATGGTCCCACTGTGCAGAAATATATTTCAGATGGGAAAATTCATCCCTGTGTGTTAGATATGTGTAGGAATCACAAATGTATTGAAATTTGGTTCTGATGGAGCCCCGCTGAGCTTCACACCATTAAACACAAGCTTTACCCCTGGGAATGGCCCTAGCCATAAATTGGTTATAGCCAGTGAGATCAACTCCAAAGGCCACCTTAACGCGAGGAAGGAAGTCTTTTTGGAAAGTTGTTTATTTTTCAGCAAATGTTTCCAAAGGTTTCAAGGAGTTCTTCACACATGTTTTTTGGACTCCACAGAATTTGGCATACTTCTCCTTAAAGGGATCATTCCTACTGTAATCAAAATGCCACCCAGGAAAGTGGGGAGGATGAGACTGCCACTCTAAAACATGATCTTGATGATAAGTACCATTTTACGATGGGCCAACATCTGCAGATGCAAAGACACCTCGGCTGGTATGTGCAGCCTTTCTGCTATCCCTGGACCCTCATCTACGAACCTCAGCATGCTCAATGAAACCATTCTTTGGCACCACTGTTTCACGGCAAATACTGTGACTCTTTCATCTGCTGCTGAGTGTCAACCAACTTATCATTTGATGATATGGTATTGGGATTTGGACTCGAAACTAAACCCCAGAGTAAGAAAATTCTTGTCAGGGAATAACTTTATTGGCAAAAAGAACAATCACTAATTTAGAACACAAACTAACAAGGCTTATTGGACAACAAAGATTAATACTTAACATTTCACTAGTCAGGATATGACATAGTACACTGTCTTTCCCTTGGATCCTGGGACTTCTGTAATATTCTTCTTGGTTCCTTGAAAATTGCCTCGACTCATGACATTCTTCAAGGTTTTAACTTAGTCAACTTAACTCTAACATACTTAATCCCCTTTGTAACTACAAGACTTCAACTGTAATTTCCCAGTCTACCCTAACTGACAAAGCTGCATCTTTCACAGCGGCTGCTGAGCGCTCTTTCTCTCTCTCTCTCTGTCTCTCTCTCTGCCTTCTCTCAAGTTGAAAACAGCTTCCTGACAAAGACTGTTCACATTTTCTTAAAACAATTACTTTAGCCCTAATACTGGATTCTAAAACTGATCTGGATTCTTATGGCAACCCCCAATCCGATGATAATTATGTTAGTTCTAGATTTTTACAGCAATCCCTAGCATATGACAATTTAGTCACTTCTGGGTTCTTATAGCAATCCCCAACCTATGGCAATTACCTACTGACTGCAATGTCTTATGCAGATGATAACTTCCTAGCAAGTGTCCCAAAATGAACTCCCAACTTTCTCTCCCAGCAAGAGACCGCTTAGCAAGTGCCCTGTGACAAATGCTATCCCCTGGCAAGTATAAAAACCCTAGTGATGCTCCCCTATTTTTATACCCTTTTTGCAGGTAGCATTTACAACATTCAAACCAAGATGTGCACCTATGTCAACACAACTAATAATTTCTAATTAAATATTTTCAATTCTTGAACAATGGGAAAAATGTTTCTGGCTTCCCTACAACAAACTAGCCTTAACTTGTACTATTTACTTACAATTCTAGCCCCTGTGTCATACTTCTATCCAATCAGCATCCCAGCTTTGGCTTCTGTTTATTGCTGCACTAGACTCACTGGAGCCTAAATGTGTAAATGTGTCCTAGCTATAACGCCACATGTTCTTTCTTAATGCTACATTACAGTAGTTGGGTACTTAAAGAGATGCCAACTTAAAGACTTCTTAACAACATTTGAATTATACATACAAATTAAGACTTTTCATCTCTACAGCACAATTTGATAACTTAGGCCTTATTAATTGCACAAATGTGCCTTTCAATATAATGTCAGGGGACTTCTACCATATCAGCTAGTCTTCAGTTCACATCTGTATCAATCAAGTAACAGATTCTACGTTTGCACATGACAATCATCGTACGTCTTTCCCAGTGGTAAGGATACAGCAACAGGAGTAGTTCCAGAGGTTCAATCAGTTGACATCCTTTTCAAGATTTCGGAATATTATAGATATGGCACTCATAGCCATCAGGACTCTGCATCATAATTTAAAACACAAGTAGGAAAGGCCTCCATGCTCTCAACCTGGAGGTGGCCTTGGACCACTAAAACCTCACCTGCATGTAAGTGCATGTTATGTAGGAAGCATTCATGATTCCTTCATACTGAAGCAGTCTGCACTGTTTGAAAGGGACAATAGGATGTCTGGATAGCTCTTTAGAGAGGAGGTTACCCATTGTTCCCATGAATTAGGACACCTATTCCATAACCCCGCTTGGCAGTGGAACAAATGTATAAGGCCAGTGTCTCCAACGAGGTCACACTGAATCTCATAATTAGGAAGCTGAAATAACATTTTTTCCACTCTGCTAGAGCGCTGCTTCACAGTTCAGGAAAATTGGCTAACATTGTTGAATTTTGGTGCTCAGCCTTTCTGTGTTACAAAGATGAGCATGCGGCTTAAGGATAATAAGGTCAGTGGGACAGCAGCCCAGAGGAACAATAGTCCCTCAATGCTTTGGGACATCTCTCTAGATAGTGAGGATGTACGTTGATCCACAAGACTCTGCAATTCAGTAAATCCTTCCGCTGCACTAGAATGATGACTTGGGTATGTGCTGTATGCTGTATATGGTGGATGTCAAGGAAGAGTCTGTTATCCATTGCTCACATCAATTGATGGTAGAACCAGAATTATACCAACCTCTTGATTTTGGACTGTAAATGGGCTGGCAGCTTGGTCCAGCTGTAAGTGCCCTCCCTTGACCCCTTCACTTGCTCCTCCACACATACAAATGGTTCTTCCCCTGGTGCCCCTTTTGCAAACTCACTAAGTGATTATTTCAAGGTTCCAGTGGCTGGACTGAAGCTGGGGCTAGGCACAGGGATTGCTTGAGACAAGATGTGATGCTGTATGAGAGACATTACTACCAGTCTGTTCCTGCCTTAACTTTGGAAAGAACCTAGAGGAAGAAAAAAGAACAATTAAATTCAATGTATGGCAATCCTTTTACATCATTCAAAATGTGATGCAGCAGCTTACAAGTGTAGACACAGGGAAGAGAAAGACAGAATGTGTGGAAAAATATCAAGGAAAGGAGGATAACTTGCTAATTGGTGGCACCATGCCTCTAAATTCAGTGTCCTTTTCACAGTTCTCTGAGGGAGAGAATGACAACCATCTCCTCATGTGGTGTAACAATAGGAAATCTGCCACTTGTCTGCATACGCTTTGGTTATACACAGTCTTGAACTGCAACCATAAAAATATTAGAAGAATGCATCCCACATCCCACACCTATGCACAAAACACCCCTTTTCTGAGGGCAGCACTTTCCTAGATAGGCCTTTATGTTGGCAGTACCAAGTTGCAGGAAAAGTTGAAAATACTATATGAAAGGTGCTTGGGGCCCCACTACAAATATGTTGTGGGTGTTGAATTGGGAAGGGAAAAATGTCATCTTCATCAGGTATCCCTGAGAGGGAGGGATTCCGCATAGCAAAGAAGAATCTTGCTACAATTATGAGATTTATAAGATTGTTATGCATTGGGACTGTATCTTTAATTTAAGCTCAAATGAAGAGGGTCATGTGACCTGTTTTGAAGCCTGCCTGACAGAAAACCGGGGTGGTTTGATCATTACAGATTAAATGGGGCCCAGATTATTTTATTGGAAGAAGGTGCAAAGTATTTATACTTGGAGACAATGGCAGCAGTTAGCTGGCAGTAGATAACTGTGAGTCTCCAAAGTTCCAGAAAAGTGTTGAGAATGTTGAGTTGTAAACAGTTGTGCTTTAAATGGTCCATTTAATTCCAAGACAAAAGAGAGTTGGGGTCTCAACAATAGCTAATCAGCATGTCTACCTGGATACAAAGCTCATGTGATTTATGTTGCTATAGAGATAGGCTTTGAGAAGGGAGGTGTTTCTGAGATATCCATGAAAACTCACAGACAAGGTTAATCTGCCAGAATCCTGGAGAGGTAGAGCAACTATAGGCAGCAAGGTGCTGTAGTTCATCATGAGGACTGCAGATGGGAGATTGTGCTCGCATTGTAAAGACCAATTACATGAGGTTGGAAGATGCGCCTAGTTTGCACTAGAGGAAGGATCTCCAGGGAAAAAACTCAGAGTGAAGGACAATTATGAGATTAAAAGTTCCCAGGCTGAGAAGGGAAAAGAACAGAAGTAAACCCTCTGGAGCTAAGAATCACCTTAGACTGGTCCTGGGAGAATTGAATGTCTACTTAAAGGACAGCGTAAAGCATATCTTTGAAGTATGTTTTCAGTTGTATTAAAAGAAAAAATGGGAATGTTCTGTTTTGTGGTTTAAAGTATAAGTTGCCAACAAATATAGTGTTTAGTCAAAGGCTTTTAGCCTTTTGTTACAGTAAAAGTCTTAAAACATGAAATATTTTTGTATCATCCTTTCAGCTATTAATTGAAGTTCAAATTTCTTTTTAATAGTTATCGGTCTTTATGGAGATCATAACAATTTATTTACCTTGGCACTTCAGCAGATATCTGAAAAGAACTTCTTTATTTACTCCCATATCTGCAGGGAGACCCTCGTGACCTGCTCTGCCATCTCCTTTCATGTCTCTTTTCAGCCACAAGGCCAGCAGAGTTAGAGCAGATGACAGAAGGCACCAGAAGGTAATCTATGAAGAGGTTTTTTGAGGAGGGTGTTATGGCACAGTGGATGGTAAATGCTGAGCTGCTCAAATCCCAGAGGGAAACTTGAAACAGCTGCCACAAGTGTTTTGCAATTGCATTTTTATTTCGCGATGCATGCCTTTAATTATGTAGTAATAAGACCACTGAGTCTTGGAGATTTTTTTTACAAAACTAAATTAAGCATTTATTAATAAAAGAAATGATTTTAAGTACATGCATAGATTTACAGATTACTGTTATGATAACTCCGGGCTCCCCTGATTAATGTAGCCCCAGTTACACCTCTGTTAAGGCAACAGTAAAACAACATAGATTTCAACAGACCCAGGCAAAGCACTCAATACCCTGGACAGTGATATTTAAAATGAATTCTTTTAGCTTCGGTTCCTGGAGACAGCAGCTTGGTACATAAAGGCTGGAGGCTTTTCACACTTGCTAGATCTTAAAATGCCTTCTTCTTACACATAACCTCATCTCCTTTATACAAGTTTCCCCCTTTTTAATGTAAATCCCATAGTCCCAATATGTCTTGCAACTTTACTTTTTCCATAATATAAATCTTTCATAGCACTCATCTTATCAGTAATATTTGGGTAAAATGAACACACTGTTTGGCTTAGCCTCTTTTGGCTAGGTGTAATACTCTGCCATCTCTTTGAAATTCACTATTATCTAAAAATGCAAATGTTCTTCATACCTCCCATTCTCAAACTTCAACCATGTTTACGTATTTAATATTTCAAACCTAGTTTCCCTTCTGATATATCAAAGCACCCAGACTAGCTGTCTGCAATTCAGTTAAAACCTACACACACACCTACGCACAGAAACTACTCCCAGCCGCACTATTAATCTACCTTTACAATAAATTACAATAATATTATGATAATTATTATATTTTCATGACAGAGGACTAGAGAAATAAGGCTGAAGGCTCTGCTACTGATGGTAGAATGTTGTGCAGAGGGGTGCAAGACACACTAGCCTGGAGTCAGAAGAACTAGAGAAAACATTGAACTGGGGAAGGTTGCAGAAATAGGGTGGTCAAGGTCATGGACGGATTTGTAAATGAGTACCAGAAATTAGAAAATATGTTGGGAGATGTGGAGCTAGTGGTGAAAGCATTATGATGAGTGATAGAAACTTGGCACACAATAAGATGAAAGTTGCAGAATTTGATGAGTTAGAATTTTTGTTGGGTTGAACTTGCTGGCCTGGAGAATATTGATGGTGCAGAAGGCAGGGAGAAGGGCTTCAGCAATGTGGTAGGAACAGAGGCAGATTATGGTAAAAATGTGGCAGTTTGTGGTCTTGGTAATGGGTAAGATATGGGACTTGTGCTCACCTATTTGATCAGATTTCAACAATAGATTTTTGTTGTCATTTAAGAAAAAAACCAATCTGGGCCCGGAAGTAGCAGTAAATATGCTTAACAGCTTAAAAGATAGTTTTCAGTGGCAACAAAGATAAGAGTAATTTATTTTTCTGAGGTTAAACTAATGTCATTGAGTTTTTATTTGTCTGTACCAACCATAGACTAAGTGTTCCAGAATTTCTAGGCCAGTCATACCACAGAGAAGCCCTGCAACCTTTCTGAGTGTGAAAACAATAACGGAGAACACAGACAACAAAGACCAAGCTAGTTAACCAGAGTCATGCAAGTGTGTTCATACCACCAATTAACCCCCTCCTCTGCCTGCCCCAGACAAATAGACATGTTTTTTGACAGTAGCATCCTTTGAAAATAGTAGGAAATCTTTAAGTTTTTGTAGAGGAAATTCATTCTATTTCACTATGTGAGCATTTCACTAGTCTTGATGCGTTTTTAGTCTAATGGCCTTTAGACTCGGTGACCACTATTTGCACATATAGAAACAATATTGCATAATTTGTCTTGGGAAAATGCTTAAAAGCTTTGTGCCATATTTCTTGATTTAACTCATGTATTATCCAAGCCTTTTAACGTTAAACGACTGTGCTTTAAAATGTATCCAGCTCTAACCCACTTCATGTCACCAAATTTCTAGGGAGGACACTGATACAGTACTTATCCAACTCCAAAATCTATACAAACAAAATTAAACTCACCAGTTTCAGCCGTGCTCAGTTAGTTTTATGCATCATCATTTAATCTGTAGAAGGAATTTATAAGAGACAGCAAAAACAATTTAGATTCCAATTGGCACAATGTAGGATTGATTGATGTGAGTATTTATTTTCTAGAAAGGCATTAGCTTGCCAGCGTGCAAATATTGAAACGCAGCAGCTGAAACAGTTCCAAAAATGTACGTTTTTTCTATCCTAAGATATTTTTGCATCCAGCAATACCAAAGAGGAAAATACCCTTTATCGATGTACCACATCGCTGTTTAATATATTAGAAGGACAAAAGCCCCAAATTAATTTATGGTGAATTAGAGAAGATAGACTTTGTTACTGGTTACATGTTCTTTTCACAAACAATTAAACTGACTTTTAAATGTCTAGTGTCATCAGACAACAAAACACACTAAAAAGAAAAATGATCTTAGATAAATTATTTTAAAGGCTCTAATAGTTATTTATCCCTAATAAATTAGATTCTTACCTTCACAGACATGTTCAATTAATCCACTTTAGAATTTATATCCAGTGCAGATTTATTAATAGTTGTACAGGATCAGCAGAGGAAATGTTTAACAGGGCAGTTCTGTATTAGTAAAGCGTTGACTGTTGTGAACTAGGTTGAACAGTGCACTGTCATGTGTTTCAGCAAATTGATAAGAGTTCCAAAAGGGTTTTATGGAGGTGACACATTTTCCTTAGCATAAAATTTGTCCCTTAGTGTTTTGTTCTTTGTGGCTGAGCTTATGGGTCGCTTCTAAGTAAAAGGGTTGTCCTCGTCACCTGCCATTTTCACAGCCTGTTTGACACCCTAGGGCTTCCCAGCAGCGTTCTCCAGCAGGAGCTGTCTCCAAGCTTTTAGCACCACCAAATAATTGAGGTTGTCACATCTCTTGTTCATTGTTTTTCTAGCCTGGAAAAAATGCAAATATTTCATTGTAGTCATTAATTTTCCCATACTTTTCTTAAAGCATTTTGTTGGTTTGATCAGATGAAAAGGGCTGAAGGCATTATTGCAAACATGCTGGCATCCAGGTCTGCCTGTAGTGGAGAGAATCTCATCAGATAAAGTCTCAGGGAGGTCATCAATCATTGGTGCTGACAACCATTTTGCCTTCGTTTGTTACAGATGTGAACATGCTTAATTATTTGTAGTGTAATTAGTTCATGAAATGTCAGGAAATGTCAAACTGTGTTCACAGTGCAGATTTCTTCAACAAAGTGGAATGAGAGCAAGTGTCAATGGGAGACATGCAGGACTGATGAGCAAAACCACGTCTGCAGGCAAATGAGGAGATGGCTTAGGGGTTATGAGAGAGGGTCAAGAACTACTTAGCATTAGCCTTCTGGGGTGACATTTTCTAGTATATGTAATAAGTATGTAAAAAATTAAAATCAACATCAGTCCAGAGAGTAAAGAATTTCAGAAGTAAATACTCATTTCAATTTCAAGCATTTCTGAATCAATTTAATCAATTTTGTGACATTATATTTTATTACTGTTCCAAATATAGTAGGAGATGCCCTGCTGGGTTCAACTGCTTGTTCTGACCCTTCTGCAACTCCAAGCTGTTTCTTTATATTTACTGTAAGGAGTTCAATAACAATATTGAAAAATAATATTAAGCCAATTAAGGATCCATGTGTTGTTGCCTGAATTTAAATAGCACCACTTCTGGAACTTTACAAAAAAAATCCACCTCAACAGATGGGGTGAAAGTCCTTGCTCTCTAATGACTGTAAAGAGTCTTAAGTATAATATGTTTTGGCATTCTCAACCCAGTTCCCAAAGAACAGAAGACCACAGCTCCAAACTGCCCATAATTCAGCACTAATTAGGCAGTCTCACTGGGAGAGACCATAAGGATGGTACGGGAAATGAAACAGTCATGCTGGTGAAGGAGGGGGTTCTTCTCACACATTCGTTTGAGCTACAGTGTAAGAGTTCTATACCGTATATCTAAATCATGCTCCCCTGAACCTGAGAGTATTTAATTCTGTTGCTAGAAGAAAGCATTTCATTCCCTGGTGCTTGAACAACACAAGTTTTACAAAAATGATTTGTTACTAATTTTAGCCTTTTTTAAAGGAAAAAAAATCTGAAACTCAAACAATGCAATGTAAGATGGGTTCTCACAAAAACAGTCTGCAAGCTGATCAAGAGAATTCATATGCATATTAGGAAATCATAATGGATACATACTAATTAATCCCTTGTTGCTAAAACCCCAATTAGTACTATTTTGTTGTCACTAGGTTATCAAGTTAGCATAGAATAATAAAATAATTGTGACCATTTTCTGGGAAGTGTCATTTCTTTGTGGAGTTATTAGAAAGAATGAGGCCACAACCATTAGAATACTGTTTATATTGCCCAAAGAAGACCTTTTGTCTAAGATGTGATGACAATAAAATTAGCTTTATGCTACAGAAGGTATTTAGCTGGCTTATGTGTGAATTTCTTAGACAGCGCTCTACAGGGCAGCCAAGCATGGCAAGGAGGAAATGGCAGAGACAACCGCCAGAGATGGCATTGATGTCAATGTTAAACCTCTAAGTGACCGAGATGTTATGTGATGTTTGATTGGTCTCTTGAAATCTTAAGCATATTTTCTCGCTCTCCCCCACCCACTACCCCCCCTTCACCAACCCCATTCCTTCCTTTGTACTTTCACCCCCTGCTGGCCTACTTTAAAAAAACACCTTTCTTCTATTAAACAGACATGGGGTTTTTATAGTGATCTTGCTAGACTGTCACTCAGAGCTGTCAAATCTGCCACCTTACCATGCTATTAAACCAGAGTATGGTGCTACTGTCAATTTACTTTAGGAAATTTATTAAAAATACTTTGAAGAGTCTAATGTGGCTCGAATATGCATGGCAAATACTGTGTACTTGCGAGGAATACATTTTTTAAAAATTAAAATCTATCCATTTTATGTATACATAGTCACGTTCAATTTAATAGGTACATTTTAGGAATACAGTGAGTACTGATCACTTTGTTAAAGCTATTGAATTTTTGTGGTGGGAAATATATTGACTAAGATGTTCTATTTTAAGGTGCCAGCATAATCCGACCATTCTGTCCTAGAGAAGCTTGGAGTTTGTTTTATATTTACAGAAGCACAGATTTGATATGGTGCAGAAGGAGGCCATTTGGCCGATCATGTCATCATAAATTCGGAATTAAAAAGCAATTTCAACCAAAATTGGTAACATCAGTCAGGCTAGACTCTTTCTGGCCAAACAAAAATGAAGTTTATTTGAAAAAATAAATGAATTCTGACTCTGGATGGGAAAAAAGGAGCTAGATTTCATCTTGCTGCTCAAGCAAAAAGCTGGGATAGTAGATTGGCCTTGTTATAGAAACCCCTTAACAATAACTTCCCTTAACTTCAAAGGAACTGAAAATGGGGCAGTTTCGGTGATGGGCTGCCAATCTGCAATGCCACTTTTATGTCCAGATGCCACTGAAATCTACCCCAAAGAGCTCTGAAGTGGACCAATTCCTGTCCTTCAAACTTTAAGTTTTCAGAATTAAAGGGTGAAGAAACCTCCCACAAAAACTATGCCGGTTTCTACATTTATTCCTGTGGCCATGTCAATATTTGGTTTAGAGATGGCTTATCCTGAACTCTACACCACAGTTAAGCACAAAGTTAAACTTAAAATTCTTACATGTGCAATAAATCACGTGCAGCAAAAAGGTTGGGTCTATTGATTGAAGATTTATCTTTATTTTGCGCAATCTCAAGTTTAATATGATGTTTTAATTTAAGATTTGTGAATCTTTTCACTGATAAACTTCTAAGAAGCAAAAAACTTTCGGCATATATTCATAAAATGCAAAAGACCAATTGTTTGATTTAATTGCCTGTTAATTTAATATTATGAGTTATTCATCAGGGTGTAGCAAGCAAGAAAAAGAAGCCATCTTTCCATCAAATTTTATTCATTATTTCAGTTGTCCCTTAATTGCCTGAACTTCATTAGTAGCACATTTTGTCATAGGGCACTAGAATGTTCCTCTTTTAGATAACAGAAGTGTTTTCCTTTTGTCTTACATTCATTTGTATATGTATTAACTTGTAATGATTACTATATATTACATTTGGAACAAGTGGCCCACAAATATTGTAGATTTATTGAATTTAATAATATATTTTAGCATATGCCTCATCCGTGATTCGAAGTTCACTTGAAATCCTTGAATAATTTTAGTGTGTTGAAAAACGCCAAGAGATTATTATGGTGGCTCAATTATTGACAGTCTTTAAATCCAAGCTATAATGACTAATAAAATGGATATTGTCAAATATATTAGCAGAGAAAATAAATAGTAACACCAAGAGATATCCATTTAAATTTCACAGAATAAATCATCTGAAATACTGCAAAACTGCAACTCTAGTCTTAAAGGATTTTTTTTTTAAAAACCTTTCCATTTGCATTTTTTAGTACTGATTTCCCCATAACTATAGTTTCTCTTCAAGGTGAAATCCATTCCTTGGTTTATCTTAGCTACAGCATCCAGGCTTTAATTTCTTTTCTCCAACCTTTTCATTTTCAAATAAATTGAGGCATCCCATTTAAGACCTTTTTTCCACAGTGTGCCTGAGGCTTGGTTTGCGTTCAAGTCAAATAAAATTGGAATGCTCCATTGCACCTTTTTTCCACTTTTCCACCTTTTGTATGTGAAGTGGCAGACGTGAATTTAATAGAGGAAGAATGCTGTGATTACTTAATGGTTTCCCAGACAGCAATGGCCTGGAGAATTAAATTTCACATCTGCTTTGATTGTGTTAATCTCTCTCTTCACATCCAGGCTGTTATGATGTGCACATGAGAGATAATGTTTAAACTGACTAAAGCAAAGTAAACCAGACAAGTCTGTTATTGGCTTTATAATTACATAATTAACTTTTTGTCTCTAATCGTTATGGAGGTAATGGTGCTGTTAAAATGGGTTTCTGGTGAGCAGAAACTAAATCAAAAATCAATAATCCATAGAATGCCATTAAGGGCTGTAACAGCGCTTGTTTGATTCACTCAAGTTTTTGTACTGCAAATGAATTTCATTATGGTGCAGAATGTTATCTGGCAAGCTGACTTTCAACTGATAGAAGTGAGCAAGAGCATTGTAATCAGCAGTGTGCAGGAAAATGGACAAATGTTGCCATAAATTACACTCTGCTTGAAATGCAGTTATTGTAGAGCGATTGACCTACTTGAAATTAATTCTATTTTCCATGAACCCTCCTTTATTTCTAATTTACATTACGATCATATAGGTCTGAAAAATGATATCATAAAAAAGATTAATGTACTAATTACTTGTCTTCTTATCTCCCCCTCCCTCGGTTCCAACACCTTTGGACCAACTCGCTCAGCATGTAAGTATGTCACTTATTTCATTGTGACAGGGGTAATGTATTTGCAAACTGTGCTATAAATATTGGAATTCAGGGTAGCTATCTCATATTCAGACACCAGCCTTTTGAGCTATGCTTTTCCAAATGAGTTTAGAATTGACAAAGATTTTCAAAGCCAAATTACCTGTATGTCACTGTGAAATTAGGTTCTTGACCCTGCCTCTGATGTATGCTTATTTTCTACATATTTTCTCCCTCAATTTTATGCATCACTATTCACTGTTGGAACTGGTGACATGTCTATCCTGAAAAGGGGTAAGTAATACTTTAATACACCTGTGAAATGAGTCTGCGTTTGTCATGAATATGCTGAATGCCACCAGCGGCTGCAGTCAAATTGTTATTCCAGTGGCTCAGCGTGACCTGAGCTTTCGTTCAGTAGGGCAACCAGTAAGATCCTGCTGCCTTAACACTGCTCCAAATTTTAAAAAAAGTGGAAATGTTTTCTGCACTCGTAATTTTAATCCCATTCTACCCATCCCCGCCCCAAAAACACCACCTTCATTTTTTTCTTTAAAAATGTATGTTCCAAAATGACATATAGACTTCGTTTAAAATATCAAGTTCTTACCTCATGTATACTATCAGAAATATTGTTACTAATACACCCATTATAGGCGATATTATTTTTCAAGTTGTCTTGATATAAACATCTGCTTTTAAGGACAGCAATTTAACTTTTTGCAAATGATTGCAATAACATCCTCCCTGCTTAAAATCAACACGAAAAATCTAATCAAAATAAATTTGAGTTTTTAGTTAAAATTCCTAAAACGATGTGTTAAGTACAGTACGAAGGCAGAGTATAGCAGCTGATTACATTAAATAACTGTTTTTTATTCAATTCATGGGACGTGGTCATTGCTGGCAAGGTCAGGATTTATTGGCAATACCTAATTGCCTTTGCAAAAGCGGTTGTAAGTGATTCTTGATGTGCTACAGGATATTATAATTGTTTTAATTTATTATTATTATTGTATAATTATTGTATTATAACTGAGAGGTTGGTTTAGCTATTTCAGAGGACGGTACAGATTCAACCACATTGCTCTAGGTCTGGAGTCACAAATAGGCCAGACCAGGTGAGGACAGCAAGCTTCCTTTCCTAAAGGACTTTTGTAAGCCAATTGAATTTTTATGTCAATTCTGTAATTTTATGGTCATCATTGCTGATACAAGGGGCAGAATTTAGCCCATGTTGGGAAGCTGACCGCTGCCCATGATCGGGGCCAGATCGTGATTTTGTGATGGTGGGCCAATTAAAGCCCACCCAGCATGAAAAGTGAGTGGCAGCGCTTAGTGCTGCCTGTGTGGGGGGCATAGAGCTGCCTCAGGGGGATGAAGCATTTTTTAAAAAAAAATAAAGATCTGAAAAATGTAATAAAACATGTCTCCTCATGTGACTCTGTCTCATGACCAGAGACATGTTATTAATTAAATTTTAAAACTTTTATTTTATTTTTATTTGCTTTTGGAAACCTCATCCCACCCGTGGATGAGGTTTCCAAAAATGCTTGGCCTTTTCGCCTGCCCAGAACTGTTAGGTTGGATGGGCAGTGAAAAATTTAAGTTAATTGATTCTTTAAAAGCCTTTGCAGGCACTGCCAACTCCTGCGCACGTCCGCCAACCAAGCTATTGCGCAACTGTGCCTTGATGTTGGGACGCTTGCCCAACTTCAACGCGCATCATTTCACGCTCGAGCGGGTCGGGCATGCACCTGCCTGCCAAGCTAAAAATTTTGCTCGAGGTTTTTAGTGCCCATTTATTTAATTAACTGAATTTAAATTTGTGAATTATCCCAGTGGAGATTTCAGCTCATGTCTCTGGATTACCCAATTACATAACCACTATGCTACTTTACCCGTATCCTTTCAGACAACTTTACTTCCCTCCAAATAGCTTGTCATGCTTGTCAATAAACCATATAATCATATTTTATTAATTTGTGTAAAATATTGAAAGTGGAGGGATGTGGGAAAACCTGTGCATGACACCCATCCCTTTTAAACTGGAGTACATTGTCCCCATTTGTACTCCTGCCCATACACATATACTGGTTGATGTGTGTTCGGCTAACCCTACTGTCACACAAACTAACTCACAATCAAATGTTCACAAATACAGATGCTGCCTGAACTATTTGTCAAAAAGACTTAATAATTTAGCTGTAGAGGTCAGTAAGTCTTGGAAAAAAAAACAAGCAACCTGCTTGCATTTACAGCTCACAGATATGTAGGAAATTGCATTTGTTGCTTTCATGAAGTGTCAATATTTTTTAAGTTTTAATTTTTATACTTTAACATTTTTGCTGTTTTATAAAATTATTTGCTTTTTAAAACTAATTGTTTTGGGAAAAACTAGGCTAACCTTAAGATTCGACTCTATATACGGGACACACTACTGTCTCAGCCAAACTTTCTTCACCCTTAACGATGCTTTTTACTCCCACGGGGTTTAGCACTTGACAGTCTTGTAACTCTACAAATTAACTTGACACATCATTCCCCTAAATTGAGTTCCACTACTTTTGGTGGGTTTTTAGATTTCAGTAACTTCTTTACATGGACAAGATTGCCTTCATTTCTGGAGGCAAGACACCTGGCTGAACTGGAGCAGTAATTCATTTTTAGTGTTTGGGGTGTGATCATCAGTCAGATAGGTCTCAGTCTTTGGATGATGGATGGTGAGTAAACTGGAGGCTGATAGGACATAGCCCATGAATCTGTTCTACATCATCAGTTCCTTTGATCACTGGCAGAAGTTCAGAGATGCCTCTGTGCATCTGTCCAAATAAACAAAGTACCAGTTATATCCTCTGGAGCTGCATTCACAAACATAGAATGCACCTCCATTTCACACTCACCTCCTTCACCAAAATGCCTCCAGTATAAAATAAATGCCACAGTTCTTTTATTTGGATGGAACTATTTGAAAAGGCCTAAGATAATGACAGATTCTGTAGATAATAGATGACCCATGAAAGATGATAGCTGTGCTGACAGCAGGGGCTGGTTTCGGCATAGCTGCCATGCAACATTAAGGCCTACAGCTGTCATGACAAGAAACTCAAAAGTTACAGCAATGCTATAGCGATTACATCATTTATCTTTTGAAGGCTGTTCCCTGATTAGTGTCTTGCATTCATTCTACTCACTGTTGGTGCTCAGCTTGAAGTAGCTTGTCAGTTCACTTTCCAAGAATAAATCAAAGGATGTTTGTTTCATAGTCAGGTTGGGTTTAGTGTATGTGGCAGTTGATTCTGCTTATTGGACTATTTAACAAATATTGATCATGTTTTATAAAGAACTTCCTCTATAAATGCCACCCTTTCCTTTGTTTAAAACTTTGACCTTTCTTTGCTTCATTAAATTTACACATAGCAAAAAAAAAGGTGGAAAAGGTTGAAGTGTCTCTGGCCTTTATATATTACACAATGTACATGACTCTGCCTGTCAGCAAGCTCCAAATTCCTCTTATTGAGATAATAAGGCAACTCTTAAACTTAATATATATAATATAGTAGGTATTCAAGTTCCTTTTAAGTATAAGATGTACTTTTTTACACTAATGAAGAACAATTTTTCCTTCGGCATAAATTAGATTTTTTTGCAAAACTAATATTAAATCTTCCAAAGCTATTTCAGCAGTAATATAGGACCGCAGACCACTATCAGTCAATTATTAACTTTATTTCAGAAGCTTAGAAGGTGTACAGGTCTAAATAAATTATGAGGTTTTTCTCACAAATGAAATACATCAAGTTATACAGGTGTGACATTCTGTTTTTATGGACATTTTAATAAAGGTGATATAAAATGAGTATTTTTAAGTACAAGAATGCATTAAACCATGGTTGTCAGAGTAGTTCCCAGGGACGGTTTGACATTAAAATTTATACCACTGTGTAGGTTGATGCTTTTTCTCATTATGTCACTGGAGCACTGTATACAGTAGTTGGCATTTTCATATGTTCAGAATTTTATTTTCATTGGTGAAATATCAAATCAAAGTAAAATAATATCATTGGCCTCGAATTTCCTGGATTGCACCTACTGGAAAATCTACAAAACTTACTTCGGTTTCTGCGCCAATTTCGCTAATAGGAATTTATGCCTAAATTTCATGTGGAGCTCATTTTCTTACACTGAATGTAGGAACCAGTGTAAAACAAGTGTCAGTGGAGTGCCACCAATTGGGGTAATAGTGAATGGATGGCAGTCTTCTCATGATTCTCAGACGCTCTTGCTTCTGCTGCTTCTTTTCCTCATCCAACATTATGCAGAACAGAAGCAAGACCTTTGGGAGGCCATTCTCCTGATCATGTGAAGGAATTCTGAGACTGACACAAATTTGGTTTCATATCATACAAGTTTCAAAAAGAAAAATGGTAAATAAATGCTTTGAAAATTGCTATCAAATTTCAGAAATCTAATGTATACTTATATCAAGTGAATACAAGTTGAACTGCACCTAAACTTTTGAGTGTAACTCTACTCCCGTGTTCCCTTTATGTAAATCTTTATGTAAATTGCATGAGCTGGCCTTTTGAATGGTGGTAGAACGGTATGAATGAATTGTAGAGGGTTTTGACAGATGTATCTGGGAAGCGAAAAAAATGACCAAGGAAATCTGGGCGCACTAACGTTTCAACATAAAGCTGACATAAATTATGTACATGCAAATTTCCATTAAAATCCACTGATGCACGATGGCAGCATCTACAAGATGCACTGCAGGAACTCACCAAGCCTCCTTAGATAGCAAAACAAAAACAGAATTACCTGGAAAAACTCAGCAGGTCTGGCAGCATCGGCGGAGAAGAAAAGAGTTGACGTTTCGAGTCCTCATGACCCTTCGACAGAACTCCTTAGATAGCACCTTCCAAACCCACCACCTCTGCCATCTAGAAGGACAAGGGCAGCAGACAGATGGAAACACTGCCATCTGGAATTTCCCCTCCAAGTCACACACTATCCTGCCCTGGAAATATATCTTCATTTCTTCAGCATCGCTGGGTCAAAATCCCGGAACTCCCTCCCTGACAGCACTATGGGTGAATCTACACCACATGGGCTACAGCTACCACCACCTTCTCAAAGGCAGTTAGGGATGGGCAATAAATGCTAGCCTAGCCAGCGACGCCCATATCCCATGAACGAATAAAAATAAATTAAAATAAACAGAGTTGCACAACAGTTACAACAAAATCTTCCAGGAAATTTCCAGCCATTGTTTATGGAATTTTGCTGCAGATTATCATGCATTATAAATGCATATGTTACTGGAGCTTATGAACTGATGTATGCAGCATTTCATTTATTTCACTGGCTATTGAGTGACAGGGATTCTCTTCATTGGAATCTGAATTGTATGCATATTCACACAAAGAATGGTAATCAGGGGATTTTAGTTCAGTCTTGCTAAATGGGTAACTCCATTAAAGCGGTATCCATTATGTAGCTATTTTATATCAGTTATATTACATTAGTTATTTGGGAGCTGTCCAAATTATTTATTCATAGTTAGATGAGCACTTGGTTTCATTTCATCTTCCAAGGCACTAAAGTTCAGATTCAGATGTTAAGTAAACTTTACATTGTGGAATGTTAATGCATTTCTCCTTATTAGTTAGCTAGAGAGCAGACACATTCATGTCTTCTTAAATCTTGTCACCCTGCTAGACTACTCAGGACTGGGTTTATACTTACCATTTGCCCAAGTACAAACACTGTGGCCAGAATTTTTGGCTCGGCGAATAGGTGCAGGGCCCGCTCGCTGAGGCATAAAATTACGCAGGGTGTGCCCCAACATCACCGCGCATCATTTAGATTTTCAGTTTGGCAGACGCGCAGCTGACTTGGCTGCACGCCTGCCGAATTGTCAAAGGCCTATTAAGGCCATTTAAAAACTAATTAAACTAACAAACTGAGCTGCCCGTCCACCTTAATGTTGGCGGGCAGGTGAAGAGCCCAGGCGGCCTTTGTATTTTTCATGGAACCTCATCCATGGGCGGGATGAGGTTTCATGCAGTGGTTAAAAATTGAATAAAAATTTTTTTTTAAATTTATTGACATGTCCCAGCTCATGTGACACTGTCACATGAGGGGACATATCTTAAAATTGTTCATTTTCTTTATTTAGATGTTTAAAACTTAAATTAATCTCCCTGAGGCACCTCTGTGCCCCAGAGAGATTTCTGCGCTCTTTCACGCGCATGTACGCCCGCCCCTGCCCATCCCCCGCCCAACCCCCCCGACGGGGGGAAAATTCTCCCCTGTGAGAAAATAATGCCTTAGAATTAAACTTTGTGAAATAATTAAACCATGTATTCAAATTCTATAGCTTTAACACATGTCTGTATAAGTTCAAACACTATGGGCAGAATTTTGCCCTTGGCAGGGGTGCTCGGTGGGAGTGGGCGAGGGCAGTTGGGAAGCTGACCGACACCGGCAAGAGGCACCGCACTGCGATTTTATGTGGGCAGGCCAATGAAGGCCTGCCCAGGGTGGAATGCGAGCGGCAGCATTCAGCACTGCCTGTGTGGGCAGGCGGGGAGGAGGGTGAGCGGGCCTAGTGCAAACTTTGTCCGTGCGTGTGAAAGAATGCTTCAATCTCCCTGAGGCACAGAGCTGCTTCAGGGAGATGAAGCGGTGCTTGAAAAAAATAATGAAGAGAATAAAAATGTCATAAAATATGTCCCCTCGTGCTACTCTTGTCACATGAGCAGGGACATGTTTTTAATTCAAGATGAAATTTTTATTTTATTTTCATTTGCTTTAGGAAACCTCATCCCGCCCGTGGATGACGTTTCCTAAAAGGTGCAAAGGTCACTTGGCGTTTTTGCCTTCCCGCCAACCATAAGGTTGGATGGGCAGCGCAAATTTGAAATTACCTTTTTAATAACCTTAACAGGCCTTTTAATTGTTGGAGGGCGCGCTGCTGACTCCGGCGTGCACCCACCAAGCAAACTATCGCAGGACTACATGACGACGTCGGAATGCTTGCCCAACGTCATCAAGAGTCATTTTACACATGGCAGGTCAGGTGCACACCTGCTCGCCCGCCAGCCCAGCTCAGTATACTGCCCTATAATTTAGGCTTATGTGAACCTTTGTAAACTTGGCTTGCAGACTTGCTTCTGACTACATGGAACTGTATTAGACTAGTCAGACCTAGTGCAGTATCAGTTGATAAAGTGGCTGAATATGTGAGAACTTTCTTTCTTTAAGAATGTTGTAGATTAGAAACTAAGGCTGGATACCAGAGACGAATTGAAAATCAATTATGTGTCCTGGTATCTGGTCAATTGGCTCAAATGGTTTGTAATGGAGGGGACTAATTAACAGGTTAGGGCATAAGAAAGGAGATCACAGTCATTTTCATTGTAGCAGAGTAAAAAACAGATCCAAAAAAGCGGGGCTGTCTCTACTCAGGATCCAAGAAGTATGCAAAGCCTGAACAGCACACAGAAGTCCAAAGAGACTATAAGGCCAGAATTTTCATGCAGAGAAGTTCTCCCGCTGTGTGAAAATGGCATGGCGGCCTGGACCCAGAAGTCCCTTCCTGAACGTGGCCTCTGCCATTTTCATGGAGGGGTGGGGTGGGGGATGGGAGCAGGTACTAATGTGCATGCCCATATTTCATGGAGGCAGCTGCACATGTTAAGGTGCAGCTGCTTCAGTCAGACCTGATTTTGGTCAGTGGGATGTCAAAAACATGGCTTATGCAATTTAGACCTGGTAGGAGAAGGTCTATAGCTGTTGGAGCTTTTTGAAGAGGTAAGGTACCATTTTGGATATGGTCCTGGGACAGCATTGGGAGAGGTCAGGGGCCCTTTGAGAGAGGTAAGGTGCTACTTAGGATTGTTAAAGGTAGACATGGATGTGTACACAAAGTGCATAAACTCATTGGAACTGCCAACTCATATTGGAACTGTGAAGAGAAATGTCAAGAGAACTGTCAGGAGAAGTGTAAAAAAAGAGTGTGAAGCTGTCAAGCCACTTAAATTTCCTGCCCTTTAAATATTAGAAGAAATTGTCCATAGTATTTTTTTTTTAAATTAGTGCTTGCTATTTCACTCTGTCTGCTGACTTAAGCCTGAGGGTTATCATTACAGAATTAATGCTGCATGACTGATTTCACATTATCGTTATCACATTGGGGTGCCTGTCAGTTTACAGTTTGATTGGCAGCTCCAAGCATTTCCAAACATTTTGATGTTGGACTCTGAATACAAATGCTTGGTTGTATATGGGATTAAAGGAAGTTGAATGTAGTAAATGGGTTTTTATCAATGAGAGTGTTTTTTTTAACTAGTGAATTCATTAATCGACACTTAAAAACTTTAATTTCAGCATGAGGTCTGCCCAAAGTGGATACTGGGTGAGTTGGCATGGCAGGTGTAAAGGCAAAGGGTGTTGGATGGGGGAGTGCCTGGGTTGGCATGAGTTGGCACTGTTAGCATAGCAGCTAAAAAGGGCTATGGGGTGGGTGGAGGTGCATAGGTGGGCATAAAGGATATTGAGGGGCCATGGGGATGGGTGGGGGCATGAGGTGGAATGGATGGGGCATGGGCAGTGTGAGGGGTGAGGACTGCTTTGTTGCTTTTTGTTTTATTCTTTATTTGACATCTTTAACAAAGTGCCATAATGCTGAGGCAGGCCTTCCACCCAGCCCACCTCCACACCTGTCAGCCTCTGGACACTTTTCAGAGTCACCTGGCCATGACTCCCATTTTCACCCGCATCCCCTGGACCAAAAATTGGAACTTCTGGGACACTTTTTCCAGGTCTGGTTTGTGGAGCTGGGAATTGCCCTGACTCTATGGAGAGCGAGACAGAATCAGGGTTTGAGAAGTCTATGAGATGAATCCAGTCTGGATTATTGCACACTCCAATGTCCACAGCTGGAATGGGAAGTATAACCTGTCAACTTATTAAGCACGCTCAAAATCCCTACACCACAACTGGATTCTATTCACTTTGATTGAAACTAGGAGTTGGAAAGATATTTACCACAACTGCCAGATAATTCATGAACACTTACTGTCTCCATCCTAATAGAGTAACAGAAAGTATAAGCATATTTATCACCAACAACCTTCACACTAAAGCACCACAATATACTACGAAGAATCATAAATGCTAAGAGAACATGATAGCTGGGTGATGTTGGTCATTAACTTTTGCTGTTTTAAATAGATGCATCTCTATTTTCTAATATCTTTGTACAAACTTGTTTTTAATTTGCCTTGGCCATCAACTGTAAATGCCTAAAATTTTTAATAGCAGATTAGGTACGGACCAAAAATTATGTAAAAGTTATTTCTTTCCTTACAGATCATAAATAAGGCAACAGACTAAAGTTATATAGGCCAGAATTATCCCTCTGTGCTGGATCACCTGGGCACATCAGTTTGATTGCATGCCGATGTGTTTCACATGTGTATACAACATGTACCTGTCGGGCTGCACTTTGCTCAGGAATTCGAGGTTTGTTTGCCTACCTTGCTTCGGGCAGCACTCGCAGTCATCAGCACCAGGCTTCACAGGTAGCACCACATCACTTTTAGGGGGGCTCAGGGCAGATCTCTATCTACCAGACCAGACGTAAGGCGGGGGTGGCTTTTCAATGGCTACAGAGCTAGGGCTTGCTTGGGGAAGGGGGAGAAGTGACCTCACATAAGAGAAGAGGCTGCAGGGTGAGGTCTGTACTGGGGAAGGGGGGTATCCCAGGGTGTGTGTGAGGGCATATGTTGATCTGGGAAGTGGCCTCAAGATGGTGAGGGCTGAGGAGGCAGTCTCCAGAGGAGATGAGGCCAGACCGGAGATATGAGAGTGTGTGTGAGAGAGTGAATGGTGATGTCCCTTGAGCTGGCAGTGAGTGAGATGCCAGTGAATGTCTGATGGCCTTGTGAGTGGGTGAGTTTTGAGTGATGAGATGGTTGCCTTACCCTGGCGACACGGATGAGATCATTCATCCATTTTCTACCTTAGATGGCCAACCTCTGGTGTGCAGCATTGACACTGACCATCTCTGCCAGTGCCTCCCAAGCCAGAGTAGTGAGACTGATGGGCCTCTTGCAACCAGTGGAGGTAGAGGACATCACAGCAGGCCTCCTCGGCGTTCAGTGGATGTTCCAGGAATGCATCACTGAATCGGGGCTGCACTCTTCTTGGCCTTCAGGGCCATGTCTTCACCAGAGCAGTCCTGGACTGCAAGCATTGAGAAGTGTGCTCACAGCTGCAGTTTAAATATGGTGCCCTGCATGAGGAAGCGGCAAAGTAATGGCGTGGTCGACAAATTGAAGGCCGCCCGCCAACGAGACGGCATGTTTCCTGTGGCTGCATAATTAACGAGGCTGGAATGGGACGATATGGTGCAAAAACTCACCATTGTGGCTGGCAGGTATAATGACTTTTGTGCCACCCACTACCGTATTTTGTGCAAATCAAAGATGATTCCACCCAAAATGTTGAAAAGCTTCCTGTAATATTTTTGTAACAGCTGTATTTGCATTTATCCCATTTTATGGGCAAAATTTTCCATTTTTGAGACTAAGTGCCGTAGCAGGCACTTCTGCTGGGCAGTATGGAGGGAAATCGTGCCCGATTTCATGCTGGAAATTCATTAATTATGCATAGGCAAGTTTCTCTCCGAATCACGTGGTAGGTCGGGAACTAATCCACCCACCCCGCTGACACCTAATGGGGTCAAAGGTCTGGCTGCCATTTTTAAATGCCACCCTCACTCTCTCCGGCCCAGCTTTGAGCAGAAGACGTCTGGAAATGACAGCAAAGAAGAGAGCTGCTCTTAAGTTTAACAGCAACTCCCTGGACGCACTTGTCAATGGTGTGCGGCAACACCGGGATATCTTCTACCCCAGGGATGGCTCGAGGGAACCCACAAAACTTCATTTTGCCAGGGTGGGAGAGCATTGCAAGGGCAGAGAGCGCATCGGGCAACCCCTCTAGAAATGCCATCCAATTTAGGAAGAGGATGAATGATCCAATCCGCTCTGCCAGTGTTACTTAACCTTTAGGTCACTGCAATCTCACACTTTCCTAATGGCATCATGCACTCATAATTAATGAATTTCCAGCATGAAATCGGGCACGATTTCCCTCCATACTGCCCAGCAGAAGTGCCTGCTACGGCACTTAGTCTCAAAAATGGAAAATTTTGCCCATAAAATGGGATAAATGCAAATACAGCTGTTACAAAAATATTACAGGAAGCTTTTCAACATTTTGGGTGGAATCATCTTTGATTTGCACAAAATACGGTAGTGGGTGGGACAAAAGTCATTTTACCTGCCAGCCACAATGGTGAGTTTTTGCACCATATCGTCCCATTCCAGCCTCGTTAATTATGCAGCCACAGGAAACACGCCGTCTCATTGGCGGGCGGCCTTCAATTTGTCGACCACGCCATTACTTTGCTGCTTCCTCATGCAGGGCACCATATTTAAACTGCAGCTGTGAGCACACTTCTCAATGCTTGCAGTCCAGGACTGCTCTGGGATCTCACATAATATTAGTAGGGGAGACATCAGCACTGATTGTCTCACGGGCACTTTAACATCACCAACACTTTATCTATCATGCTGCACAAACTCCATCCTCGCCCCTTACTGGGAAGGCTTAGCACACACAGCAGGCATTCATGTTTCCCAACCTCTACTCCATCCCTTCTCATCACATTCCATCCATTTGTCTTCATCCAGACCAAGCATGCACACAACAAGAGGGAGAGATCCAAAACTGGAGGAGGGATGGCTGACATCATGGAGCTGACAAAATTTGAGGATGATGCCGCTGAATTGGTGGGCGAGGGCAGGGGCTGCTCCTGTGGGGAAAGCAAGATCGGCTTCTCCTAGCAAGCCAGTACAGATGAGTTGATCACATCCTAACATTCTCAGTGAGTGACTTGCAATGTTGTATTCAGTCTGTTCCTGAACCACATCTACCTGCTCTCTCTTACAGGCACTAGCAGGTCCAGACACACCTCTAGGTCCTACATAAGTCCCAGACCCAAGGGTACCTTAGACAAGGAACCTGATCCATTGGAAGAAGAGCCGTCAATGCATTCACCTGCACCCTCCACCAGCTTAGAGACACACACCCAGTGTGTCCTAGTTATATTGTAGGCTCGAGGTCACAGGCTGGAGAACACCTCACTGACACGTCTCCACAGCAGTGGAAGACAGTGACAGCCCAGGACCCTGGCGCTCAGAGCACTGCTGGAGAAAAGGCACCCACTGAGTCCGAGTCTGATGATGCGCCTCTGGAAACGATCATGTCAAACATGTTGGAGATGCAATGACCAGGCATTGGAAAATCAGGTTGGGTTGCAAGAGGCAGTCAACAGACTTGAGTAAAGGATGGAGGAGTCTGTCCATGTTCTCTCTGATGTTGTGGTTCTGACATGAAAGCATCTCAAGGTCTCCATGGGAAGGACAGCAACTACCTTTATGACTTTTATCCAGTGGATCCTGCTGGATTTGCACTTGCACCTGCACTTCATCATTATAGGCATTGGTGGGATCTATCAGTGGCCAGGTGAGAGGGAGGCAGGGTACCTTGATCTTCCTCCAGGTGCCCCTTCTCCTCAAGGAGTCAGGAAGAGGCCCTCAGGCACCCACAGGGAGGAGAACCAGCAGCTGGAGCCATCCACCCAGGTGACTCTGAGAATGTCCAGCCAATCTCAATCCTCTCTACCTGTGACCCCATCACCTGCAGCTGTTCAGGCCGAGGAGGGTGCACCTGCCTCAAGGCAGGACACTCAAAACAGAGCGAGGCCTCCAGTTCTCCACCCTCTAGAGGAAGGCCACCAATATCACCAAAGACAACAGGGCACACCAGTCATCAAAGCTGCCCCCACCTCTGCTGCGGATGTCGGGGATGCACCAAGACATAGCAGTAGGGTTAGAAAAATTTAGAAGCTTTGAAATCACTTCTGGGTCACAGGAGTTCAATCACTATAAATATAATGCACTTTTGTAAATACATTTGCTGTTCATGAGAATGCTATAGTCATTTGAAAGTTTCATGCAAATGCATCTATGTGCCCTCTTATTTCAAGGGTGATCCATGCTGCAATCAGTGTTTGCCCCCCTTTTTTAGCCTCACATTCATGTGATGCGTAACTGACGCATGATACTTATTTTACCGCTGTGTTATGTCAAACTCTATTGAAATATCTGTCAAATGCATTTGCAACCATACTCGTTTCAAGACCCCATGGAGTTAGGCGTCCTCACTAAAGGCTAGAGGGGCATCTGTAATTGTCTTTCCAAATGAGAAGGCTGCCTTCATTGGTAGTGCCAAAGCACAAAATCTGCAGCCATGATGCTCTCTCCAACCATGCGTGCTTCTCAGTGTCCGCAAAAAGCTTCTCATAAAGGTGGCCACAACTGCATTTAGCCTTTTGACACAGCATCTGTGCTGTTGTGGGGAATATCTCTTCCCAGAACGCACCAACGGAGGGTTCGCTGCTGACCTGTCCAATGAACAGGGTTGAGTGAATCATGAGGTTTGAAGGCACGAGGCCGAATGCTGAGATTACTGTCAATGTCACTGGTTGTAAAGGCCTTTCAGTCCACTGGCATGGCAATAAGGGATGGAAGGAATGTGGCTGTGTCTCATTGTACCTTAATTATCCTGGAATCATGTTTGTATCAGTGTGGCACAGGTACCTCTTCCATGTTGTGCTTCTTTGAAGGCATCCCCATGTGGATGCAGACCCTTCATCTCCCAATTCAGGTCACTGCATTTCATGCTCTTTATCATCTAGGGAGCTTTCAGCTTCCTCCATGTCTCCTCCTGGCAAGGGATCCCCTCTTTGAAGCACCAGGTTGTGAAGGGCGCAACACACCACAATGATGTGGGACACCCTCTGTGGAGAGTACTGCAGAGTGTTGTGACATGGCAGATGATGTGTGCCAGGTGGACCAAATGTGCAAGGGAAACTATCACAATGGTTTTGCAATTTGTATTTATTATGAGATGTGTGCACTGAATTCAGAAGTAATAAGTCCACCAAGACCTTTAGAGATTTTAAAAATTAAATTAAAATATTTATTAACAAAATATAAATGATTTCAAGCACATGCATAAGACTATAATTATTTACTACTATAATAACTCCTAAAATTCCTAATTAACCTGACTCCCAATTGCACTCCCTTTAAGACAACGGTCCAAAATAGATTTTAGATTTAAAAAAGAACCAGCAAGTTAACACAATACCCACTTGACAGTGGAGTTCCAAATGGCTTTTCCCCAACTTCAGTTTTGTTATATAGCAGGCTTATGCATAAGTGGCTGGAGGCTTCATTAAAGCTATTTCTCCCACTCTCCTGTTAGATCTTACATGGCCTCCTGACATGCAGCTTTTTATTCTCCTTTATATATGTTTCTCTATTTTTAATATGTATATTCTATTGTTCCATATGTCTTTGAAACTGTATCTTCCTCATAATATTTGTCATGTTATCAATATATTGTCAGTAATCTTTGGGAAAAATAAACACATTCCTTAGCCTTGCTTATCTGACTAGTTGTAAACAGACTGAGATCCCTTTGAAATCCAAATATCCCTTCATTTCTCTACGCCAGCATCCATGTTTACTCATTAACATGTCAAACACGTAGCTTCTTTTGATGATTTCAAACTTGCAGTCTACTTGACTCCAAATATAATTAAATCATGAACAGACCCAATTATACTTACCCTCGTAAACCTACTTCACACTAAACCAGAAAAATATAATGAAAATTATTATACTTTCATCACAAGAGACCCACTTGAGCAGGCCAAGCATCTGAAACACATCTCCAGGATGCCAATGGTTTGTTCAATAATGGGCCTTATGCGCCTCATTATATCTCTCTTCTGAGTAACTCAGAGGATGACACACTGGTGTCATGAGTTGTCATTTGAGTGGGTACCCCTTAGCCATCCCTGTATTCGCTGAGGCCCTTTGACTATGTGAGGCTCTTGGAAGTCTCTCAGGATGTATGAGTCATGGCAACTCCCAGGATACCTGGCACAAACATGTATGATGTGCTTCTGATGATCGCACACCAGTTGAACATTGATAGAATGGAACCCATTCCTGTTAATGAATATCAGTGCTGTTGCCAAGGAGCTCTCAAAGCCACATGTGTGCAATCGATTGCACCCTGTACTGTGGGGAAGCCCCAAAAATCTAGCAGCCTGGCTAGCTTCACCAAGTGTGAATATCACATAATG